>NW_026652281.1:29668471-29806720 GCF_009828535.3 Hylobates moloch
TTTTTTTTTTTTTTTTTTTTGATATGGAGTCTTGCTGTTGCCCAGGCTGAGTGCAGTGGCACAATCTTGGCTCACAGCAGTCTTTACCTCTCAGGTTCAAGTGATTATCCTGCCTCAGCCTCCCGAGTAGCTGGGATTGCAGGCATGTGCCACCATACCTGGCTAATTTTTGTGTTTTTCTTAGAGATGGAGTTTCACCATGTTGGCCCAGCTGGTCTTGAACTGCTGACCTCAAGTGATCCACCCACCTTGGCCTCCCAAAGTGCTGGGTTTAGAGGTGTGAGCCACCATGCCCAGCCTCTTGGGTCTTGAACCTGCTGGCTCACACTGCAGATTTGGGCTGGTCATCCTCCATAATTATGTGTCAATTCCTTGTAAGAAATCTCTTTCTCTCTCTATATATATATCCTAATAGTTCTGTTTCTGGGGAGAACCCTGACTAATACAAGTCTAAAATAACCACTTGAAATGTTGAGCAAAAGTTAATCCCAATGCAGTTAAATGAATTCCTAAATTAGGGTCAGCTAGTTAATGGCAAAGCTATATTTGAACGGAGAAATGGGGAAACTTTCTAATTCGTAGGAAATGATGTAACATACTGCATGGTCCATTTGATGTGAGTACCTTTAAGCATAGTTTCTATTGGAGCATGGTTGTGTGGATTATCATTTAAAGTAAACAGGAAAATTTCCAGGTGAAGAAATGTTAGCATAGTTTGTCATCATATTCCCAGTCTCATTTTCTTTGCCTTTGGAAAGCCTGATAATTGTAATTTGTCCCTCTCATTCAGTGTTTAATTACCTTTTCTTTCAATAAAGTCTACTAAAAATGTGATGTAACATTGCCTTATATTTATGTTGGGACTCTAATTCTTTTTCCGTTTTTTTAACCCACATGCAATAAACTGCCCGTTTAAAGTGTACAGTTTGCTGAGTTTTGACATACATACGCACTTGTAAAACCATTAATGCAGTCAAGATAATGAAGATATCCGTTGCTCCCTAAATGATTATCAAGGGATTATACCTTTGGTAATCTTTTCTTCCTACCCTTTCCCTATCTTTAGGCAACCATGATCTTATGTCACTATCGATTAGTTTGAATTTTATAGACTTTTATATAAATATAATTATAGATTATGTATTCTTAATGGCTTCATTTTATTAAGCATAATTATTGGACAATTAATTTTTGTTGTGTGTATCAGAAATTCATTGTTTTTATTGCTTAATAGTATTCCATTGTTTGCATATTCTACAATTTGTTTATCTGGGCATCTGCAAATGACCATTTGGGTTGTTTTCTATTTTTGGCTGTTACAAATGAAATGGTTATTCACATTCATATACAAGTATTTGTGTGGACGCATGCTTTCTTTTTTTATGGGTAACTACCCAGGTGTAGAACGGCTCAATTCTATGGTAGGTGCATTTTAAACTTTAACAAACCAAACTGTTTTCCAAAATGGCTGTAGTATTTAACATTTTACACTTCTACCAGTAGTTTATGAGAAATCTTGTTTCTTCTTATCTCCAACAACACTTGGTATGGAGGGGTCGTTGAAATTTTTGCTATTCTAATTGTTGAGTAGAGATATCTCATTGTGGTTTTAATTTGCATTTGCTATTGACTAATGATGTGGAACATCTTTTCATGAGCTTATTTGTCATCTTTGGTGAAGTGTACATTCACATCTTTTGCTCATTTTTATATTGTTTTGTTTTCTTGTTAATGAGCCTGAGAGTTCTTTACATATTCTGGATACAAGTCTTCAGTATATGATTTGCAAATGTTTTTTCCTAGTCTGTCTTCTTATCCTCTAAGCAGTCTCTTGAGATATGCAGAATTTCTTAATTTTGATGAAATTCAGTTAATCAATTTAAAAAGTCATATACATGATTAAAAAAAATAAGGAATCTACCAGATTAGTTAGTTCGTTTTACTTTTATGCATGAAGGGTGGGAAGAGATAAAATTTTAAAATCTTTCTGGTTAGCAAAGCCATATTTATAAAAAAAAAAGTTATCCAAAGACAGATATTTTTATCTTTAGAAATAGAAATGTCATTAAAATAGTCTTACCAGGGCGATCACTTTTGAAATGAGACAACCAATTAAAAAACCAGAGTTTTTTAGATATGGGTTAGAATCACAGGACATAGTAAGTTTCTTTGAATCCAGATGGCTTGAGAAACAACATTTGTAAGAAATGTTTTATCATAGAAAATAGAGCAGGATGATTAGAGTTGTAACTTTATACACAGCTTGTATACTAGACTTATGATGTTGTGAATGCTTTCAGTTCTATATCTTATCAGGACAGGCCCTCTGACTCAGAATGTTCTATGCTCTGCAGCTGCAGGGGGAGAGCAGGAGCATCTCTTCTCATCTTTCTGAGACTCCTTTCTGAATTCCTAATTAGCAATTCCTCCAGTTGCTAATTAGGAGGGCCTGTGTTCTCAAAGCTAAACTGGAAATTCCATTAGTTATTTCTTCCTTGGAGAAAGGAGCTTTAAATATTTACAATGTGAAATAAAAGAGAAAATATATTTTAGCAAATCAAATGTGGGTAATGTAGTGTTTTATTTTTAAAACATATGCTTATGCATATACATTAATATAACACACACACATACCCACACATACACATACATATGCAGTTGTTAGCAGAGGTTGCTCTGTCTTTTGAGATTTAAATAAAATTGTGTCAAGGTGTTTATCAAATATGCTTTGGAAGTTTCTTGGAAAAATCTTAGGGTCACCTCTTTCTTGGAGTTCTTATGCTGCTAAACTCTTACCTTCCCTGAATGTTCTCTGTTGTCTGCTTCCTGCCTATTCTGAGTTGAAATGTAGCTCCTTGGCTACAGTTTACCCAGTGTCACTCTCACAAAGCCTTTGTTTGTATATGCAGACTTTAGTGAATGTTGTAGTAGCCAAAGTGGTGAGGAGAGGGTTGTAACAAGGTGAACTATTCAAAATTGAATGTTTAATAACCCTGTTCTTTCTCCACATGCTACCAGTTCTTGTTTCTTGCCATATTCGCTCTTTTTCTCTGCATGTCTGTTTCTTCTATGAATTTCTTATTTTATTTTCTTTTGCTTCTTAACTTGCCACTATTTCCAAATTCAGGAGAGATACTACTGGTGTTTGATTATCTGTCTATATACCCGTCTTATGTAAGGAATTTTTCTAAACACAGGCAGAAACCTTAATGTCAGTCGATTAAAAAACAGACAAAAAATGTTTTATTCCTGCTACATAAACATGTGTGTGCATGCACATGTTATACAAAAAATGGTGCCATTCTTACACATATTGTTCAGGAACTTGCTTTTTATTTTTATACTATGTCATGGATATTTTTCTATGTCAGTCCAGTATATAAGTATGATAATACACTTAGCTATTCTTTTTATTAGACACTGAGGATGTTATTGGTATATATTAGTGAATATCTTTGAAAACATTAACTTTTTGAACATGTGGGTATTTTTATTAGATTTCTAGAAGTGAATTTTGGGTTAAAAGGTGTGTGCATTTTATATCTTGAAGGATTCTGCCAGGTCAGTGTCCACTAACAGTCTGTGACAGCATAGGTGGTCTCATAATCTCAATAGCCCTGGGTATTTATTATTATTGTAAATTTTGTGAAGTGGTATCTGATCATTGTTTTAAATGTCTTTCTAATTGAATCACCAATCTTGGTGTAACCCTAAATTTAGTACAGACACTATAGTGTACATTAAAAATGTTGGTTATAATCCTAATTAAGGAAATACAGAGCTTTTGATCCTCTATCCTTTTGACATAAATTCATACTAATATATATGTAAAATTCTCTGATATGAATGCTCTACTTTTAGGGATAACTATTATTTCTTTTTAACTGTATTTCATTTGATTGAATTTCAAATATATATAAGTAGACAAGATTATGATTATGATCAAGATGGTAGAGATTTTATTATTTCCCTTTTGTTGCCCCTCGTAACATTTTTTCTTTTACATTTCCAGGAAATTCAATTTTATTTTTAATGGGATTTCATCTTCATAATGACAGAACATAATGTTTGTAATACTTAATGAGCTTTTAAAGAACATATGTGGGTGGTAAGAATCTGCTTAACATGTTAGCTAGAGATTTAGAGATCCCAGTATTCTCCTTGAAAATTCTGCTTGGCTTCTGGAGACTGGATCATACTTGTAATAGTATTTTGAAGCCAGCTTCAAGCATAATTTAATTTTCACTTTGTGCAGTTGGAATATTTTCAGCTCTTTAACACTCATTAATATTCCCACTGGATTATAGTTTTGATATTTCAAGAAAAAGCAGAAGTGGAACTATGTGAAGAAGGTTATTTATTACTTCTTAGTTAATAAGGTGTACCTTCTCCATTTGTCTCTCATAATTTCTGTCCCTGTCTCTTTAGACAAAGAAATAGCAATATTTTTTGTACTTAGGAAAACACAGTGATAATGCTTAACATTTGTGTAGCAGTTTATAGTTTTCCCAGCTGTTCAATGTTTATCTTCTTTCCCAGAAAAACCTTGTAGGCAATATTGTCACTATGTTAGAGGCATACTGACTTAATTTTTTTTTTTTTTTTTTTTTACCATTTTAGTACAATGAGTATTAATAAACAAACTTTTGGTGAAAAATGTGGAATTTTAGGATATATTATTTTCAATGGGACTGTAATTTTCAATATCATTTTAATGACTAAGTTAAAAACATAGAAATTTACTAGTACTAAAATCTGGTTTTAGTTATGATGTGATACAACATAGATATACCCAAAGGATGTAATATAATGTCAGATATTTTTAAAGATCTATTTATTTATGTGGTATAAACTATGTGGTATAAAAGGATATTAATAACATTGTAATGATTCATAAGCTTAGAGCATCTGGTCCTTTGATATCATTAGTAGCTTTGCATATAGTCCACATCTCAAGATCCATATGGCAACCATTTGTGTATACATTGTAGAAGATACCTCAAAAATTGCTATATGAGTTCCAGTAGTTATTAAGAACACTGTAAATAATATGATGATTACCATAGAGAGTAACAGGCTTACTTTTTCCAAATGGGTGTTTGCAGGGGTGGTTGTAATTGAAAAAATGTCTTTCATGCTTTTACTGTTTACGTTGATCAGAAACTTTAAAAACGTATGTATTTTCTAAGTATAAAGAAAACCCACTGAGATAATTATGTTGAAGAATAATTATGATAAATGTATGGATATAACTAAATTTAACTGTAAAGATTCTCTTATCTGAAGATACAATTATTTGATTTACAGAAATCTGGGTACTTTTACCAGTTTGTGATATATTATTTGATCTATTTTAAAGTATAAATAGATTATGGTTGTTATATGTTCATGTGTGCTATAATTTTAGCTATACATTTCCACAGATGTACCTACTTATATTTTACTCATTCTATACGTATTTATTGAGTTTCTACTATGTTTCAGGTACTATTTAACACCAAGGACTTATTTTTTTCTTTTTGGCTTTGAACATTTGATAATTGATATTTCAAGTAGCACGTTTGTAGCTTTCCACTATTCAGTACTTCAGTTTAAATAATTATATTTTCATAACTTATTTTGTTTCTCAGGATCACTAGATATAGTGATACGTGTTGATATAAGGTGAGAGAAGGGATTGTTATGTGATTATATAGACACATTATTCGAATATGTTTAATGGTAAATTGTTCAAAATACTTAAATAATAAAAGGTAAGTATGAATTATTAAAAAGAATTGGAGGTTATAGTCAATCAAATGATTTAATTATGGGTTTAGCTTGGGTTAAAAATAAACATTTCTGAGCCAGATGTAGTGGCTTGTGCCTGAAATCCCAGCTACATGGCAGGCTGAGGCAAGAGGATTGCTTGGGCCTGGGAGTTCAAGATCAGCCTGAGCAACATAGTGAGACCACCATTTCTTTAAAAAATAAAAAAATTCCCAATTAAGTAATTTTAATCTTTTGATAATCTGAGGAAATAATCTACTTTATGGATAGTTAGGACACATTTAATTATTATTTTAATTTTTATTGACAGGTCTCAGGTTTAATTTGTAGCCCCTGGTAACACTTACTAGATACTTTCTTAGCTGGATACGAGATTATCTTTTTCCTTTAAGCCCATATGGTATACTCTAATATACTCTAATATATATGGTATTTTCTTAAACTACATGAAAGTTGTGACTTAGGCAAGATAGCAAGCTTTAGAAAAAGAATCATCAGAGAGGCATTCTGGTATCTGTTTTAATTTGATTTTCAGTAGAGAAGATCAGATTTTAAAAAATCAAATTAGAGATTGTGAAACTGTATTGTCTGGTTTTTCTCAAATTTGATTGTTTCAGTGCTGCTTCACTGTTTTTATTATGTTTGTTGAATCCCTGGATTATCAGGCATACTTGCTGTGCAATGTAAGTACTTATGTGGGTTTGGAATTCTCCCCTCCCCTTTTCTACTATTTAGAATATTATCATGTAAAGGGAAATCATAGGGTGTTGATTGTCTTGTGACTACCAAAAAATACAGGTAAAATATCTTAGATAAAATATATAAACTAAGTGGTATTAGAAGTTCTAAAAATCTTTATGATAAGTAATTATAAATGTAATTATATTCACATATTTTATAATACAGCTGAATCTTTGCAGAATGTAAAATATATGTGAATACATAAATATTTGGGTAGTGCTAATTATTCTGATAATCATTATCACTGAGTACCTCCACTAAAAGTAGAGCAGGAAATATGATTTTGGGTCATTTTTTCTTTTTTTTTTTTTTTTTTTTTGAGATGGAGTCTCGCTCTGTTGCCCAGGCTGGAGGGCAGTGGTGTGATCTCAGGTCACTGCAAGCTCCGCCTCCCGGGTTCACCCCATTCTCCTGCCTCAGCCTCCCGAGTAGCTAGGACTACGACGTCCGCCACCATGCCTGGCTAATTTTTTGTATTTTTAGTAAGACGGGGTTTCACCATATTAGCCAGGATGGTCTCTATGTCCTGACCTCGTGATCTGCCCGTCTCGGCCTCCCAAAGTGCTGGGATTACAGGTGTGAGCCACCACACCTGGCCCTTGATTTTGAGTCATTTTTTCATCACTGGTTTTAGTTTAATCTATTAACTCTGTCATCCAGTCTATCTTAAGACAAAATACTTTATCTTTTTTATATATCAGGATTGTGACTATAGTTTTAGATACTTTTGTTTTCTATAAAATGAGTGCTCTTTTATTTAGCTCACTGCCACAACTTTACACTTCTTTTCTTCATTCCTGTACCATCTCTGTTAACTTGCCTGCAGGTTTGTAGCATTATTGTGTTTACATCTACTTATTTAGAGATGTTTACATGACAAATAGCTTTTTAAAAAATATTTGCCTTTAATGTAATTAAGGGAAAAAGTTTCTGAAAATATTAAGCTAGCAAGTTATTAACACTATTCATATTAACACTGTCTGTAATAACCCCAGTTCCTGTCAACAACAGAATGAACAAATGGTGGTATATGTAATGGAATGTTCTACAGCAGTAAAAACTAAACTACAGATAACAACATGAATGAATTACATAAACATAATGTTGGCGAAAGAAGCCAGACATAAAGAAGTATGACTTGGCTGTCCATGGTGGCTTATGCCTGTAATCCCAGCACTTTGGGAGGTCGAGGTGGGCAGATCAATTTGGGTCAGGAATTTGAGACCAGATAACTTGGTCAACATAGGGAAATCCCCTCTCTATCAAAAATATAAAAAATTTCAGGGTGTGGTGATGTGCGCCTGTAATCCTAGCTACTTGGGAGGCTGAAGCAGGAGAATCGCTCGAACCCGAGAGGTGGAGGTTGCAGTGAGCCGAGATCATGCCACTGCACTCCAGCCTGGGCAACAGAGTGAGACTCCGTCTCAAAAAAAGAAAGAAAAAAAGAAGTATGACTTATATGATTCAATGATTCAATTTATATAGAGTTTAAAACTGACGGAACTATGGTTTTGGATGTCAAGGTAGTATCTTTTGCAGGGAGGGCATAATGACAGGAATGGAGTATGAGGAGATCTGTGGATTGTGGTTATATTTTGCTTCTTGACTTGGGTACTAGTTACACAAGTGTGTAGGTTTTGTAGATTCATGGAGCTGTACAGTTATGATTTGGGCACTTTGGTATTTATATTAGACTTCCAGAAAAAGCTTATGTATGCAGTCAGTGCTTGTTATTTGTGATAGTTAGGTTCTAGAAAGTTTCTGTGAACACTGAGTTAGTGAATACTGAACCATTGTCCCTAGGGAAAATACAGGATTAGGTTCCTACTAGCCTTTGATCGCATTTTAGTTAACCAAGCAGTACAACATGGCCTTGTTTTACATGTGTTTTTGTTTACATACACCGTATTTCATAAATATCATTGATTAATTAACATTGAACTTATGCCCAATAGCACTATAACTCATGTCTGAATTAAGCTTATCTGACATGTGTTTTCTTCATGAGACACATCACAGTCTTCTTGAGCTCAGGAACTCTAGACAGCACTTCAGTGCTACAAGTTGGGGGCCACGTAGTGAAATCGCCAACAAAAAGCACAACAGTACAAAAATGTGGCACTAAATAGACTGAAAAAGACCCATATTTACAGTATGAGAGCTGAAACAAGACACAGCATCACTGAATTCTACCTCAGCTAGGAATGTGTGCATTGGGCAACTCTAAATTTTTGCTGTTCTGTGCTTGTGCATGTTGGGGTTATATGTAAATTTTAGTAAGCAGGCGATTTCATTGATACAGAATTGGCAAATAATATCTAAATACATACCTGCCAGTACCTGAGTAAATATTTACTTCTCAATCAAGTGTGCAAGTAGGCTAAGGATAACCTTTTTCCTCTTAAACGAAATGTTTTAATAACAATTTTTTTGTGATTAAAATTAGAGCAGTTCTAGGGTGCCAATTTTGTAAATTTTTTGTACCATACTGTAGATTTTCATAACTGTTTTGATGCCAAGCTTTATTAGATTTTAAAATTTATCTTCTCATTCTCATCTTTTTTTTTTTGAGATGGAGTCTCACTTTGTTGCCCAGGCTGAAGTGCAGTGGTATAATGTCAGCTCACTGCAACCTCCACCTCCCAGGTTCAAGTGGTTCTCCTGCCTCAGCCTCCTGAGAAGTTGAGATTACAGGCACCTGCCACCATGCCCGGCTAATTTTTTTTTTTTTTTTTTTTCAGTAGCAACGGGGTTTCACCATGTTGGCCAGGCTGGTCTTGAACTCCCAACCTCAAGTGATCTGTATACCTCAGCCTCCCAAAGCGCTGGGATTACAGGTGTGAGCCACTGTGCTCAGCCATAAAATTTATCTTCTCATTCTTTGCTGATCAGGGATTCATTGTAATGTTATACATTAATTTTCTTGTTTTTGCCCAGTAGCAACTGACCATTAAATGATTACATATCAAGTGGGTAATATACTTTCTTCAGAATAAAATTGTATCAAACTTTACCTAGAAGACTTCAAATGTACCAGTATAAAAGACTGGGATTAATATTTAATTTTTTGGCTGGGCATGGTGGCTCATGCCTGTAATCCCAGCACTTTGGGAGGTCAAGGCAGGTGGATTATTTGAGTCCAGGGGTTTGAGACCAGCCTGGGCAACACGGCAAAAACCCATCTGTACTAAAAGTTTAAAAAATTAGCTGGGCATGGTGGCACATGCCTGTGGTCCCAGCTACTTGGGAAGCTGAGGTGGGAGGATCACCTGAGCTCAGGAAGTCAAGGCTGAGCCATGATTGTGACACTGCACTCCACCCTGGGCGTGGGAGTGAGACCCTGTCTCAAAAAAAAAAAAGAAATGATTTAATTTTCAAATATTAATTTTACTCTGAGGTTGTATGTAGTGGTACCTATTTCAAAAATAATATTACATTGTACATTTGTTTTACACAAAGATTCCTTTGAATTACTTTTAATTTAATTTTCCGAAAGGAACAGGATATACGCCATTTTACATCAGGTCTGTCCAGTGGTTTGTATGGTCTGTATTGTTTTTAACACCGATGTGTGGCTATTGTTGCAGTTATCTATTGCTGCATGTGCACACAATAATTGACATAGCAGGTTGGAGGCTACTCTCCTTGGAAACATGCTTAGAAGGATGACCTTTGTCTGGGATCTGAGAATGTGAATGGTAAAATTTCCTGCACTGATACAAAGCTTTTCCTAAGTGATAGCAGTGGCTCACTGTGCCTAAACTATTTGTGCAAAGAATTATGTATATGAACACCAGTTTTCTTCTGGGAGTCTGAAATTTTGATACAAGCCAGGCAGAGGGTGCCTAGGTGACTAACCTCCAGTAAACCTCAAATTAGAGACACTATGTCTCTAATGAGCTTCTTCGGTAGATAACACTTCACACATGTTACAATTCAATACTAGAAGATTTAAGTAAATACATCTTATGTGATTTCACTGGGAGAAGACACTTGGAAACCTGTGCCTGGTTTCCTCTGAGCTGTGTCCCATGTGTGTTTTCTCCTGTCTGATTTTGCTTTGTATTCTTTCACTGTAATAAATATTAACCATGAGTTCTACTATATACTGAGTTCTGTGAGTCCCCGAGAATCACTAAACCTGACTGTGGTCTTGGGTCCCCTGAAATATTGCATAACAAACTCCCACAAAATGTTGTCTTAAAGCAACAACCATTTAATTGTATCTTATGAATTTGTTAAGAGTTTAGTCATGGTTTGATCTGGTGTCCATAGAGGTTACTTGGTGGTTTTCGTCTAATGGTTAGGCTGGGCAAGAGAATCCAAGACAGCTTTAGGCACATAACTGGCACTTTGGCAGGGATGGGTGAAAGGTTGTACTCAGCTGGGGTCGTTAACTGGAATGCCTACATGTGGCCTCTCCAGTATTAGAGCCCTGAAATGCCATTTAAGAAATCAGATTACCCTGACTAGGCAGATCATTTGTTCAATAATCTTATACTTCTGAATAGCTCATATTTTTATTCTTAGCTGTATTAATTGATGTAATGAACTCCCTATTTGGCCACATATTTTATAAATATTTTATGTTAGTTTTTAGAATTTTTCCCTTAACCATCTTTTTCAAGTGTTAAGGAATTTCTTTTTCATTCTTTGAATAATTCTGTGCTCATGTTATCTATACTTTCTCTGGTTTTATTAACATGTAACGTCTTTTTTTGGCTCTTATGTTTCTAAGAGAATTAATTTTTTCTTTTCTATCCTCAGAGAGTCTATGTTCTAGTTATTTTTATCTTAACCTTTTTCGGACTCATGTTTTTCATTTGAAAATGAAAAATCTGACCTACATGTAGTATTACAGGCTCAGATGTACTGTAATTTTTATTCTCCAGAAGAACTATGGAAGCATGAATTCTGTTTGTAGAAAATATTATTGCTTTTTATTACTGGAAATCTTAATATGGAAACTTTGCAACCTGTGATTAGAAATGTTTCTTGTTTATTCACTGGTTTGTAGTTCCTAAGAGCCCTTGGAGCCTTCTTTATGAATAACATGAAAAATCCTTGAATCGTGTCAGTGGCTGTTTCACATTTTAGCTCATAGTTTGATAATTTTACATTTGAGTATGTTCAGAACTCCTGAGTGAATATTATTCAACCATGTTTTTTATATTCAGTAATCATGTTTATTTTTGTGTATTGATAGCAGTAAATGACATCTTTGTGGGATATTACTGCATATTAGAAAAGAAAATAGTTTTGTATGAATTATATAATTTTTTTCCTTAAACAAATTGTAAGGTGGTTTGAATGAGTATTATTAATGGTTCCATGTTATATGAGGAACTGAGGCTTGGTGGTATAGTGAAAAATAGGGATATATAATAGTTCTATCCTTCTACATGTGGATATCCAGTTTTCCCATGACCATTTATTAAAGAGACTGCCCTTTCCCCAGTGTATGTTTTTGGTGCCTTTGTTGAAAAGGAATTGTCTGTAAGTAAGTGTGTGGACTTATTGCTGGGTACTGTATTCTGTTCCATTGGTCTATGTGTCCTTTTATGCTAGTGCCATACTATTTTGGTTGCTGTAGCTTTATAGTGTAATTTGGAATCAGATAATGTGATGCCTTCAGCTTTGTTCTTTTTGCTCAGAATTGCTTTAGCTATTAAGCATCTTTTGTGGTTCCATATGAATTGCAGGATTTCCTTTTTCTGTTTCTATGAAAAATGTCATTAGTATTTGGTAAGGATTGCATTGAATCTGAAGATTGCTTAGGGAAGTATGGTCATTTTGACAATGCTAATTCTTCCAATCCATGAGCATGGGATATCTTTCCATTTTTTTGTATGTCCTCTTCAATGACTTTCCTCAGTGTTTTACAGGTTTCTTTATATAGATCTGTAACATCCTTGGTGAAATTTATTCATCAATGTTTTTTTCTTTGTAGCTATTATAAATGGCATTGCTTTCTTGATTTTTTCAGGTTGATCACTGCTAGTGTATGGAAATGCTGATCATTTTTGCGTGTTGATTTTGTACCCATCTTGCAACTTTACTTAATGTATCAATTCTAAGTGTTTTCTGTGGAGTCTTTAGATTTTTCTTAACTATAAGGACATGTAGTCTTGCAAACAAGGCTAATTTGACTTAACTTTTTCCTTTCCAGTTTGGATGTTCTTTATTTCTTCCTTTGCCTAATTGTTCTGGCCAGGACTTTCAGTACTATGTTGCATGACAGTGGTGAAAATGTGCTTTCTTGTCTTGTTCCAGTTCTTACTGGAAGGGCTTTCAGTTGTCCCCCATTCAGTGCAATAATAGCTGTGGTTTTGTGATATATGGCCCTTATCATGTTGAGGTATGTTTTTTCTATACCAGGTTTGTTGAGGGTTTTTATCATGAAAGGATGTTGAATTTTGTTGAAATCTTTTTTAGCATCTGTTGAAACATAATGTGATGTATTATGTTTATTGATTTGCATATGTCGAACATGCTTGTATTCCTTGGATGAATCCCACTTGCTCATGGTAAATAGTCTTTTTAATGTGTTGTTAAATTCTGTTTGCTAGTATTTTGTTGAGACTTTTTGCATTTGTGTTCATCAGGGATACCTTGATTCATTTTTTGAAAATACCTTGAACAAATATGTGTGAGTATATTTTTGGGTTCTTTTTCCTGTTCTATTTATTTGTATATCTGTCTTTAAATACCAATACCACACTGCTATGATTATTGTAGCTTTGTGGGAAGAATTGAAATCAGGTAGTATGTCCCTTAAGCTCTATTCTTTCTCTTTTTTTGATCAAAATTGTTCTGTATTTTGTTCTGCATTTCTGTGTATAAATTTTAGAATCAGTTTTTTGTTTTCCAACAAAAATCTTAGTAGGAGTTGGATTGGGATTGTACATATTGAATTACAGGTGCGGATGGATAGAGAGTGAAGTAGCGTTTTCTAATCAGATTTACATTTTAGAAGGGTTGCTCTTCTGTCAGAGTTTAAAAGTGGATTAGAAGAGAGCAGGATTGAAGTCAGAGCAGTTTGCCAGTGTTTAAGTCATAGATGATGAAGACTAGAAGAAAGACACTGGTGGTATGTTATATAGGGGAGTATAGATACTTTTGAAACCTGTGTCAGTTCCTTTTTTTTTTTTTTTTCCTCCCTCTGTCACCCAGGCTCAGTGCCTGGTGCAGCGCAAATTTATTATTCTCCCCTTCTCACCGGACTAAAATCGGTTTTTTGGCCAACTGTGCTCCTTTACGGAGGATCTGAGATAGAAACTGTTCCCTTGTCATTTGGCTTGTTGGCAGAGTTCAGTTCTTTGTGCTTGTAGATCTGAGATTTCTGTCTTCTTGCTGGGTCCAGCTGAAGGCTGTTCCCGGATTCTAGAGCCTATCTGTGCTCCTTGGCTTGTGGTCCTCTCCATTCATTTTTAAAGCCAGCAATGGTGAGTTGATTCCCTTCACACTTTCTCCTCCTTTTTCAGTCTCCTCTTTCTGACCCAACTGGTAAAAGTTCTGGGAAGGGTTTTAAGGACTCATGTGACTAGATGGGGACCATTCACATAATCTGGTATAATCTCCCCATCTAAACGTCTTTAATTTGATCACATCTACAAAAATTGAAAAACTATAAAAATATATACTCAGAAGTTTCATTTCTTTCTATATCCCTTCTTTCTTATTTCCACATATCCTCTATGGGTAATCATTGTCATTGGCTTCTTGTTTATTTTTCCTCTATTGCGTTTTTCAGATAACTAGCAGAGACACTCACACACACGTATACATTTATAATCTCATTTCCACTTTTTTTTTTTTTTTTGAGACTGTGTCTTAGTGTGTTGTCCAGGCTAGAGTGCAGTGGTGCGATCTCAGCTCACTGCAACCTCCGCTTCCCTGGTTCAAGAGATACTCGTGCCTCAGCCTGCCAAGTAGATGGACCACAGGAGCATCCTAATTTTTGTATTTTTAGTAGAGACAGGGTTTCACCATGTTGGCTAGGCTAGTCTCGAACTCCTGATCTTAAGCATTGGCTCACCTTGGCCTCCCAAAGTGCTGGGATTACAGGCATGAGCCACCACGCTTGGCCCTTCATTTCCACTTTTTTTATATAGAAGTACAGTACTGTATATATTCCTTTGCATATATATATATAAATTTTTTTTTTTACTTAACAATATTTTCCTATTAACCACTCCCATATCTGTTCAGAGATCTTCCTTATTCTTTTTATAGCCTCTGTGTTCTTTCTTACGTTCTGTAAGTGGATAAACTACAGTTATTCAACCAGTTTCCATAGAAATGTGTTTAGATTGTTTCTAATGTTTGCCCTGACAAATAATGCTGCATTGAAATGTTTGTGCATATGTTGTTTCATATTTGTGGAGGTGTTTTTTTTTTTTTTTTACCTCCTAGAAGTAGGATCAGATGGAAAATACATATGTAGTTTTTGTTAAATACTATAAAATTTCCTTCCGTTGATTTTCTGCCATTTTATGACAATGTGTATTTCCCAGTAGCCTTTCCCACAAATTTGTTGTCAAGATTTTGAATGTTTTTTGTCAGTTGGACAGGTTAGAAATGGTATTTCAAATTAATTTAAGTATAATTTATATAAAATAAAATGAATTTGTTTAAAATGTATAATGTTTTTTGTCAAATATACATTTCATGTAACCATCACAACAATTAAAATGTAGAATCCTCAGTAAAGATGTAGAACAATTTCTATCATATCTCATTATGGTTTTAGTGAGTTTACTTACTGTGAACAGGCATAGTTTTTAAACTGATACACTTTTGCTTCTGAGTTAAATTGGTGATTTTAAAAAGATGAACCAATTTTGTCAATGTGTTTGTGAATATTAAAGGAAAGTATTTATTTGAAGGTGTTTACATGATTATCTTATTGTAAAATTTGAGGTATGCTTGGCACAACTTAGATATGTGAACTACTTTTTTCAACTGTATTTGATAAAATCTAAATATAGGTTAAATATTTTTTATTAAAATTGAGCTTCCTAATGAAAATGCTTTGTATAGATAAAATACACACTGGATATCAAAGATTATTTTGAAAAAGAAAAATAAAATCTCTTACTAATAATCTGTAGTGATTACATGTTAAAATATTTTATTTTGGATCTGTTAGGTTAAATAAAATATTATTAAAATTAATTTCACCTTTTTTCTCCTTTAAATATGGCTGTTAGAAAATTTAACATTACACGTATAGCTTACGTGATATATTTTATTAGCATTGAGCTAGATTATTTTATTTTCTTGCTTGTATTAAAGTTTATGGGTTTTCTTTCTGGATGTTTGAGGTTAAGAGACCGAAAGACAGTTTGGTCTTAATTCAGTTACTAGTAGTTTCTTAGTTATCTTCATTATTTCAACCGTTGTTAGTAAAGGTTTGTAATACATTTCATTTATTTATTAAATATTAGTACTGTCATTCAGTGTATCCTATAGACTGTGTATGACTGTGTTGCAATCATATCTGAAAGCATTTAATAAAGTGAAATGACTTTATATTTATATATATCAATTACTGTAACTTCTAGTGAGCTATGTTATGAGACTGCTGGTGTTTAAGCCTCTAATTGCTTACATTCTTTCAGAGGAGTACATTATTCAGAGATATTTTGCATAGCCACAATTGAGAGTAGGCTGTGAGCAGCAGTGTATGCCTTGTAGACTTTCTTGCCACAGCTGTGACATTTGGCAAAGGTAATGGTGGAGAAGCACTGTATTAAATTGGTTCAGTAGTCATAATTAATTCAGAGAAAGAAGAGCTGTTTGCATAGCAGGCGTGCTTGGCATAGTTAGGCAGCTGATATGATTATGTGCCTCAATTATAGGGCATCGTGGGTAAAACTGCCTCTGTTTATGAGTGATGTGGATTGCATAGTGGGAACAGATGGCTAAAAAAAAAACTTGACCTTCTAGTACATTGCCATACTAATAATGAAATATTTTTTTTTCTAAAAAACCAGGATAATTTTCTTACAGATTTTGAAAACAACCTAAATACGAATGGAAAAATTTAGCCACATTTAATCAGAGGAAAGAAGTTATAGTAAAAAATCTCTTCCATTGCATCTGGAAATTACTAATGAAATCTCTTTATTGGTAAAGTTGTTATATAAATATGTACGTATTTTTCACCTTACGGAATTTTATATTTAGCTCTCATCATATTCCTGCTCTATTCTTCTATCTGCTTACTAAGGAACTATGCACATTTTATTTATTTAAAAATTTTAGCTTCCAAACTATTTAACATAAATGAACTACGCACATTTTAAAACACACTTTTGGGCTGGGTGCAGTGGCCCATGGCTGTAATCCCAGCACTTTGGGAGGTTGAGGTGGGTGGATCACAAGGTCAAGAGATCGAGACTATCCTGCCCAACATGGCGAAACCCCGTCTCTACTAAAAATACAAAAATTAGCTGGGCGTGGTGGCATGCGCCTGTAGTCCCAAGCTACTTTGGAGGCTGAGGCAGAAGAATCGCTTGAACCTGGGAGGCGGAGGTTGCAGTGAGCCGAGATTGTGCCACTGCATTCCAGCCTGGTGACAGAGGGAGACTCTGTCTCAAAAAAAAAAAAAAAAAAAAAAAAAGGAAAACCTAAAAGCCCCACTTTTTTACATATACATTTATTTGACTTCTGAAATAAAGAGAGGAATTTATGTAATTAGAGCACAAAACTCATGAAATCAGGAGTTTGCTTTAATTTGCGTCCTTAGGATTGCATTCTGTCTAAAATAAAGCCCACTTGTTTTCAAAGATATGTAGAAATTTACATGAATTAATTTAAAATCTAAGAACCTTAAAATGTATAAAATGTGAATTACTGAAGTATATATAAGACTATTTGTTTAGAACTTTATTGTACCTAGTGTAATGAAATGTGTAGGACAAACAATATGACTTAATGCTTAGGAGCCCAGGCTTTGATGTCAGACTGACTTTATTCCTGTCTCCACAGCTTATCTGCTTTTTGACATGGCAAATTACCTCTCTGCCCTTATTTTCCTCATTTGTAAAATGGTAATAATATAGCATTTACTTAACAGATGGTTGTGAGATAATACGTGCAAAACACTTCAGATGGCTTCTGATTGTACTGAGTACTCACCAAGTATTATTTATTGATATTTTATATAATGACGTTTACTTTCTTTTGTCAGAAAATGGACTTACCCACTTCAATTTATTTTTTCTTGGTTAATAGATTTTACTTTGTATTATATTATTTCCAGATTGTAACAGAATGATGCATACATTTTTGAAGCCAGAGGATCTTGAGTTTCAAGGGATAGCTAAGTAGATTTTCATTCTTTCATGAAAAATTGTATTTCTTAAGAGATACATTTTAGTCTTAGAAAGCAGTGACTTAATCACTTTCTTACATCACAATAATGAAATAATTATTGAACAAAACTGTCATTCAGTTTTTTGAGATTTAAAATTTTTTGTAAAAGTAATATATTTACATGGCTGAAAAATCGGAAGATAAGAGAGAGTATGCAGTGAAGAGTCTTTCTCTGACTGTTATGCTTCATCTACCCAGTTCTCCTTCTTAGGGACAAACTATATATCAAGACTCTTGTTTATTTTTCAAAATTATTTTATTTATATACACGTAAATATACACGCATATCCCCCCTTGTTAGATGTGTGATAAGTATCTGCTGTTTTGCTTTTTTCAATTTATAATGGATTTTAGGGCCTGTTCTGTATCTGTATATGAAGAGCTTTTTTATTCATTTTTATAGCTGCCTTGAATGTCATGTCTGAATGTAATTTATTGCTTGATGTTAAATTATTCTGCCTTAGCCATTTGTTTTTCCAGTTTATTTTTCTCCTTATTTGCTGGTATTAGCTTTATATGGATTCTTTGCTGTTTTATTTATTGATTGAGTACTCATCTTTGTATGAGATGAATATTTCTTGGCTTGTTATTTGCAGGAAGTACCTGTGAGGGAAGGACCAGGCCAGGGCCCTAAGAGGAATTTTCACTGTAACCTTGGGTTTGTCTATGATTTCACCAAAAGCATGAGCCATAAAAGAACAAATTGACTTGGACTTTCATTAAAATTAAAAATCTCTTCAAAAGACACAAAGGTCATACATTAAGAGAATGAAAAGACAAATCACATATTGCGAAATGTCTTCAAGGAATTATCTGAGAAAAAACTTGTATTCAGAAGGTATAATTAACTTTCCATACTTAGTTATAAGTAAACATCTCATTTAAAAATGCATAAAAGTTTTGAACATACACTTTATCAGTGAAGATATATGAAAAACAAATACATACGAAAAGATATTAGTAACATTAGTCATTAGAGAAATGCAAATGAAACCACATGAGATACCATCACACCCCTGTTAGAATGGTTAAAATTAAGAACTGTCATGCAATGTGTTGGCAAAGCTGTGGAGAGTAACTGAAACTCTCAAACATAGCTAGTGGTAATGTAAAATGATAGTATCACTCTGAAACATATTTTGGCAGTTTCTTGAAAAGTTAAATATACAGGTAACATGTGATCCAGCCATTTCACTCCTAGATATTTAACCAAGAGAAATGAAAAGTATATGTCCGTACAAAGACTTGCATGTAAATGCTCATAACAGCTTTAATTGTAATAGCCCCAACCTAGGAGCAACCCAAATGTCCATCAACAGGTGCATGGATAAACAGTGTGGCATATCCATATAATGAAAAACTACTAAGTAGTAAAAAACAGTTGATATACACTATAACACAGGTGAATATGAAAATAATTATACTCAGTGAAAGAATCCAGATAAACATGAGTACCTAATGTATGATTTCATTTATATAAAATTGTAGGAAATTCAAACTAATGTATAGTCAGGAAGCAGATCATTGCTAGCCTTGATGGATGAAGGAAGAAGGAAGGAGAAGGAGAGATGCAAGAAGTAGAGATTACAAAGGGTTAGGTGTGCCATGCTTATGTTCATTATCTTGATGGTAGTGATGATTTCACAGGTATATATGTATGTCAAATCTTATCAAATTAGATACTTGAAATATATGCAGTTTATGTCAATTTTATTTTAGTAAAGTACTAAAAAAAATAAATGAAACAGATGAAAGTGTGTCATAGCTAAAGAGATCAGGAATAGTCCCCAGCCTCAGAATTCTTGCTGGGGGGCGCACAGTTGCAGATGGTATTGTCCAGTGAGTAAGGGTTGCATTAAGACATCTAGAACTGGCTAGGCATGGTAACTCATGCCTATAATCCCACAACTTTGGGAGGCCAAGGCAGGAGGATCACTTGAGCTTAGGAGTTTGAGACGAGCCTGGGCAGCATAGAGAGAGACCTCGTCTCTTCTAAAAAACAAACAAACAAACAGTTAGTCAAGTGTGGTGGCACATGTCTGTGGTCCTAGCTACTCGGGAGGCTGAGGCAGGAGAATTGCTTGAGCCCAAGAGTTTGAGGCTGCGGTGAGCCATGACTGCACTCCTGCCCTCCATCCTGTGTAAAACAGCGAGTCCCTGTCTTAAACAAAACAAAACACTAGCCAACCAAACGAAAACATCTAGAAGTTCAACCATTCCCCTTCAGACCCACGCTTTTGTATACAGAAGGCTAGGGCAAGATACTGATTTTGATATATGGAGGGAACCATCTCATGTGGCTGGGTGTACTCCACCTGTCTTAGGGATAAGCAGTATTTATTGTAATAGTGTAGATCTTTACATCTGGACATGTACACAGTCTTTATTGATCACCCTTAGCCTTCCCAAACAATCAAAACCTGGTCCAAGCACATGTCCAAACTTAGTGCCAATTATCTAGAACAAATGTCAAATGAACTGGGAATCTCTGTGAATCACTCTATAGAGCTGTGGACTAGCTTTATTAGGGTATATCCTTGTATCTGATATTCTTGCACTGACTTTTAGAGGATAGAATATTTTTATCATGAATTTTAAATTAAAAGACCCCCGAGCAAGTTAAGAAAGTGGCAGATCCAGGATTTGAAACTGACATAAACCACTCGTTATATCCACTATACCATACAGTTTCTAGCCACCCAAACCACTCAGAAAATTTTTTTTGCTAGTAATAGCAATTTCAATTTGCTTTCTTCTAACTTCTTTTTGGGAGAACATCCTGAATGGATCAACACATTATAAAATAGATAAACACAGTATTTTTCCTATTGTTAATTTGGGTTTCTTTATTGACATAATTTCTTACCCAAATTTTCTACCTTTATAAAATTATTGGAGTTATGAAATCAAATGATTACATTTTCTTACTGAAATTATGCTTAAAAATGAAATCCTAATCTATTTTGAAAAATCCCCATCTAGCTTTTTAAAATTAAACTTTTTATTTTGAGATAATTGTAGATTCACATGCAGTTGTAAGAAATATTTCATAGAAACATTCAGCTTTTTAAGCTTTATAATTTAAATATAAAGTGAATATAGATGAAATAATAATGGATAAATAATAGAACTTGTATTAAACAATGTAGTATACAGCATTCTGTCTCCATTAGCCACCTAAATTCTATGTCCATTAATAATAGACTCTGTAATTCCCTCACTTCTATATGAATTTTCTTACCTCTTGGCTTTACCTGCCATTCCCTGTATATCTAGAAGTCTCAAACATATTCCTTGGATTAACTTATATTTGTCCCATAAGCCCAGTTTTCAACTGCATTTCCTCTACTTGATTTCCTTGATATGCTATTATAAGGTTAGACTTTTCTTCCCACTGTTTCCATAGTACCCACAACATGTTCCTTCACAGGGATTTATTTCATGCTTTAATAATTGTCCATTGAGTTGCCTGCATTTCTTTGTAGACTACAAGATAACTGAGAAAGGAATTTTCTCTTGATCATCCTCAATCTCCAATAACCATAAACTCTTTGAAGGCACACATTTCACTTATTTTTTTCCAGTGCCCTAGAGCAGTGCCTGTTACATACAGAGACTTGGTAAATATTAGAGGATAGGTGGATGGATAGATGGGAAATTATTGTATAGAGATGAATAGACAGTATGTTAATTAAATAATAATTCCAGTGAATAAGCACAATTTATAATAAAACATAAACCAGATTAAAGTAGATAGTGGTTCTTTGGGTCTGGCTTATTAGGTAGTTCCCCCCAAGTCCCCATTCTTTTCACAGGTGGTGATTAGGAAAGTTTTTTTTGTGTGTGTGTGTTTCTTTGAGACAGGGGTCTCACTCTGTCATCTAGGCTGGGGTGTAGTGGTGTGATCACAGCTTGTTGCAGCCTCACCCTGCCAGGTATAAGGGATCCTTACACCTCAGCCCCCTAAGTAGCTGGGACTACAGTTGCATGCCACCATGCCTGGCTAATTTATTTATTTTTTATTATTTTTATTTTTTTTTAAATAGAGTTTCACTTTTTGCCCAGGGCGGAGTGCAGTGGCACAATCTTGGCTCACTGTAACCTCTGCCTCCCGAGTTCAAGAAACTCTCCTGCCCACAGCCTCCCGAGTAGCTGGGATTACAGGTGTGTGCCACCACGCCTGGCTTATTTTGTATTTTGAGTAGAGACGAGATTTCACCCTGTTGGCCAGGCTGGTCTCAAACTCCTGACCTCAGGTGATCCGCCCACCTCGGCCTCCCAAAGTGCTGGGATTACAGGTGTGAGCCACTGCGCCTGGCCAGTTTTTCTTTTTTTTTTTTTTTGAGATGGAGTCTCGCTCTGTCGCCCAGGCTGGAGTGCAGTGCAGTGGCGCGATCTCGGCTTGCTGCTACCTCCACCTCCCGGGTTCAAGCGATTCTTCTGCCACAGCCTCCCGATAGCTGGGACTGCAGGTGCCTACCACCACACCCGGCTAATTTTTTGTATTTTTAGTAGAGATAGGGTTCCATTGTGTTACCCAGGATGGTCTCAATCTCTTGACCTCGTGATCTGCCCGCCTCAGCCTCCCAAAGTGTTGGGATTACTGACGTGAGACACCGCACCCGGCCAATCTTTTTTTTTTTTTTTAAATTTTTTGTAGAGACTTCATCTCCCTATGTTGCCCAGGCTGGTCTTGAACTCTTGGGCTTAAGCAGTCCTCCTGCCTTGGCTTCCCAAAGTGTTGAGATCACAGGCATGAGCCACTATACCCAAGCTGGATGATGTTTTTTTTTTTTTTTTTTTTTTTTTTTTAAGAGATGGAGTCTCGCTCTGTCCCCCAGGCTGGAGTGCAGTGTTGCAGTCTCGGCTCACTGCAAGCTCCACCTCCTGGGTTCATGCCATTCTCCTGCCTCAGCCTCCCAAGTAGCTGGGACTGCCACCATGCCCGGCTAATTTTTTGTATTTTAAGTAGAGGCGGGGCTTCGTCGTGCTAGCCAGGATGGTCTGGATCTTCTGACCTTGTGATCCTCCTGCCTCAGCCTCCCAAAGTGCTGGGATTACAGGCATGAGCCACCATGCCCGGCCCCAACCTGGAAGGTTTTTAAAAGCTTATTTTAACTGTCCGGAGAAATAGGATACAAAGTGTTAGAGGATCTTTGAAGAAATAATTTTTGTGAAAGGAAAAAGCTATGCATATGATTAAAAAAAATTTTAATCGGCTAAAGTGTGAAATATTTTCAGAAGATAAATTTTTTTGAGTCGGGTAAAGTAGTACAGTACCCTGTACTAAGATAAATTTAAATATGTATTTGATGAACTTTGTGTATGAGTGTCGATAATTTAGTTCACCTTTAGTTACAGCAAACTTACGTGACATGGAATTATTTTCTAGTGTTACTGATGTGGTTCATAGACAATGATTTCTGAAGGAGAGTAGGAGGTTAATAGTATGTTACAAAGTTAACATTTCTAGAACTCAGGATAAGTAAGACAGCTTAATATTTCTTGAAGTAGCCAATGAGAATGAAGAATTTAGTATTGTTCAGGTTCTGTGGGTGAGTTTTTGAAAAACATACAAAAGGAACTACCTGTATATATGTATGTAAAAGCACAGATCTATTAGTGAACTAAGAAGTGTACATTACTCTCAAATGTTAGTGCTTCTGGAAAAATTTTATTAAGAACATTCTAGATTTGATTAAACAGAGATGAGAAATATTCATCATAGTCTTCATGTTTCTTTTTGCCTGTTCCTTTCTAATCTAGTAACTGCAAAATTGTATCTACAGAAAAAGAGCTTTTACAAATTTACAAAAATCTGCTAATTTTGAACTACACTATTCTGTCTTTTCTGCTCATTACTTACAGAGCTATAAATATTTGTGAAGTTCATAGCCCCACCATTTTCAAGTGTCGTTTTTGTTAGCTTTATTTATTTTCTCTCTCCTGTAAAAAGATTTTGAAATAAGTTTTATCCTGTGATGTGGTTTGGCTCTGTGTCTCCACCCAAATCTCATCTCCAATTGTAACTCCCATGTGTTGAGGGAGGGACCTGGTGGGAGGTGATTGGATCATGGGGGTGCTGTTTTTGTGATAGTGAGGGAATTCTCATGAAATCTGATGTTTACAAAAGTGTCAGTCTCCCCTTGTGTGCTCTCTCTCTTGCAGCCATGTAAGAGGTGCCTACTTCCCCTTTGTCCTCTACCATGATTGTAAGTTTCCTGAGGCCTCCTCAGCCATGCGGGGAACTCTGAGTCAATTAAATTGCTTTTGTTTATAAATTACTCAGTCTCAGGTAGTGTCTTTATAGCAGTGTGAAAACGGACTAATACAGGAAATTGGTACTGGCAGAGTGGGTACTGCTATAAAGATAATATGAAAACGTGAAAGCAGCTTGGAATTTGGTAACAGGCAGAGGTTGGAACAGTTTGGAGGGCTCAGAAAAAGACAGGAAGGTGTGGAAAAATTTGGAACTTCCTAGAGACTTGTTGAATGGTTTTGACCAAAATGCTGGTAATGAAATAGACAATGAAGTCCAGGCTGAGGTGGTCTCAAATGGAGATGAGGAACTTATTGGGAACTGGAGCAAAGGTCACTCTTGCTATGCTTTAGCAAAGAGACTGGCTGAATTTTGTCCCTGCCCTAGAGATCTGTGGAACTTTCAACTTGAAAGAGATGATTTAGGGTACCTGGCAGAACAAATTTCTAAGCAGCAAAGCATTCAGGATGTATGTATTCACAAAGAGATGGTTTGATATTGGAACTTTTGTTAACTTATGTTTAAAAGAGAAGCAGAACATAAAGGTTTGGAAAATTTGCAGCCTGACCATGAGGTAGAAAACAAAAACCCATTTTCTGAGGAGGAATTCAAGCTGGCTGCAGAAATTTGCATAAGTAATGAGGAGCTGAATGTTAGTAGGCAAGACAATGGGGAAAGTGTCTCCAGGGCATGTCAGATACCTTTGTGGCAGACTTTCCTATGAATGGTTTTGTGGGCTGGCCCCAGGGCCCTGCTGCTCTGTGCAGCCTCAGGACTTGGTGCCCTGCACCCCGTAGCTCCATCCCCAGCTATTGCTAAAGGGTAGGCTAAGGTACAGCTCAGAACATTGTTTCAGAGGGTACAAGTCCCAAGCTTTGGCAGTTTCCATGTGGTCTTGGGCCTGCAGGTGTGCAGAAGTCAAGAGTTGAGTTTTGGGAGCCTAGATTTCAAAGGATGCATGGAAATGACTGGATGTACAGGCAGAAGTCTGCTGCAGGTGCAGAGCCCTCATGGAGAACCTCTGCTAGGCAGTGCAGAAGGGAAGTGTGGGGTTGGAGCCCCCACACAGAGTCCCCACTGGAGCACTGCCTAGTGGAGCTCTGAAAAGAGGGCCACTGTCCTCAAGACCCCAGAATGTAGATCCACTGGCAGCTTGCACCATGCAGCTGGAAGAGCCACAGATACTCAATGCCAGCCCATGAAAGCAGCCATAGGGGCTGTGCCCTGCAGAGTCACAGGGACCGAGATGCCCAAGGCTTTGGAAGCCCTCCTGTTGTATCAACTTGCCCTGCATGTGGGACGTGGAGTCAAAGGATATTTTGGAGCTTTAAGATTTAATGACTGCCCAGCTGGGCTTTGGACTTGAATGCAGCCTGTGGTCCCTCTGTTTTGGCCAATTTCTCCCATTTGGGATGGGAACATTTACCCAATGCCTGTACTCCCATTGTATCTTGGAAGTAATTAACTTGTTTTTGATTGTACTGGCTCATAGGCGGAAGGGACTTGTCTCAGATGAGGCTTTGAACTTGATTTTTGGGTTAATGTGGGAATGAGTTAAGACTTTGGGGGACTGTTATGAAGGCATGATTGGCTTTGAAATGTGCAAATTACATGAGATTTGCAAGGGGGCAGGGACGGAATGATATAGTTTGACTCTGTGTCCCCACCCAAATCTTATGTCAAATTTTAATTCCCAGTGTTGGAGGACGGACCTGTTGGGAAGTGATCGAATAATGGGGCTGGTTTTTCCCTTGCCATTCTCATGATAGTGAGGGATTTCTTACGAGATCTGATGGTTTTAAAAGTGGTGGTTTTCTCCTGTGCTCCCTCTCCCTCTCCTGCTGTCATGTAAGAGGTGCCTGCGTCCCCTTCACCTTCTGCCATAATTGTAAGTTTCCTGAGGGCTCCCCAGCCATGTGGAACTCTGAGTCAATTAAACCTTTTTCCTTTATATGTTACCCAGTCTCAGGTAGTATCTTTATAGCAGTATGTAAACAGACTAATACATCCTCTAAGACCAGTAGTATTTGTTTTTCATTTCTTTATTAAAATAAATATTGAGGTTCTAGAAACGTATCAGTTTCAAATAATGCTGATAGCTATTAGAAAGAAATAAGACTTTCAAATTATTAATACTCATATAAGCCATATTATTTTTTAGGTGTATGAACTTTTCAAATACTCAAATTATATATATATTTTTTGAAATTAACAATGAAGATTTTTAAAAATTATATCTTAGATTATGGTATTTAGAGTCATATTAACCTATAGTAAAACAGAAAGCAAAGGTACCAGTTGAATCAAATTCTTGTGAAATTCATGTTACTTAATAGATATTTTAAAAGTGGTACCTACACCTTTAGTACTGTATTTGCTTTTTCTGTATGAATTTAAACATAGTATGAGAAACACAAGGTAGCTAACGTTAAGTATTTTGTTGCAGAAATAAAGTATTTTTCTCCAAAATAGATGCATATTAGAATGCATTCAAAATCTAATATATAATACTAAAACTAAAACTATGAGTTTAATTCTGTTGGATGAAGTTACTAATCAGTTAAGATCAAATCATTTGCATGCAACACATTTTGCTGATAGCATTAGAGCTTTAAGGTGATTGAAATAGTTTTCAGGGAGTTCCAAAAAGCTGTATAAAAATATTGAGAAATGTTTTTGTTTTAATTGTTAAAGAAACCCTCAAACAAAATACTTCTTCAAACTAAAGAGCTTAAGGTCTTGGTTCATGTATAAGTTTAGCCATGACTTTTGATGGTTATTTCAATGTTTAATCATTTTAGACTAGCCTGCTAGGAAAGAGTATGAAATGTATGAGAAAGATAATATTATTTTTATATGTAAAAAATAAATAGTTCAATAGCCTTTTGTTTTCAGAATAATGAATACACTTTACATGAAGAGTAACACCATTTAAATGCATTTTAGTATGTATTTTCCAGTGGTATGTGTTTTTAGAGATGCTATAGCCCAACAAATATATGAGAATTGAGATAATCTGTAAATGGAAAAAAGCTGAGATGTGTTTTCTAAAAGGAAATAAGTAAATATAATAACGGTTTTGTTGTGCCCAGAATCTAATTAAAAAACAAAACAAAACCCCATTCCACTTGAAAATCAGGTGGCATGCTTTAAAGAGAGTTTTTAAAATTCCAAAGGGAATCCCAACTGTTACACACATCTGATTGATAAGTGTTTTTGAGCTCATTAATTTTTAAAACAGGTTGTATTTGATGTTTGGGAATCTAAAATTCTGTTCATTATAAGACATGTCCTAATTTTAGAGATGGTAAAATGTGGAGGAAAATGTGGATCTAAGAATTAGACAGATACAAGATTATTGTTCGCAACAGAAAAATGTCAAATAGCTTATTTAAAATGACAAAAATACTGCAGTCTGGATGTGAATTGAGCACTAGTTCAACTTTAAAACTCTCTTTTAACTGCCAAAATATAATTCTTTATTTGTAGTTATCTTTCTGTGTCGGTGCATAAGATATAGAGGCATACCCGTTTTGTATTGTGTTCACTCTACTGCACTTTGCGGATAGTGTGATTAAAAGTGTTCTTTAACTTGTATTTTAAGTTTAGGGGTACATGGGCAGGTTTGTTACAAAGGTAAATGTGTGTCATGGGGTTTCTTTGTACAGATTATTTCATCACCCAGGTATTAATCCTAGTATTCATTAGTTATTTTTCCTGATCTTCTCCCTCCTCCCACTCTCTACCCTCCGATAGGCCCCAGTGTGTGTTGTTTCCCTCTATGTATTCATGTGTTCTCATCACTTAGCTCTACGTATAAGTAAGAACATGCAGTATTTGATATTCTAATCCTGTGTTAGTTTACTAAGGATAAGGGCCTCTAGCTCCATCCATGTCCCTGAAAAGGACATGATCTCATTCTTTTTTTTTTTTTGAGCTGGAGTTTCGCTCTGTCACCCAGGCGGGAGTGCAGTGGTGCGATCTCGGCTCACTGCAACCTCTGCCTCCTGAGCTCAAGTGATTCTCCTGCCTCAGCCTACCAAGTAGCTGGGACTACAGGTGTGTGCCACCATGCCCAGCTAATTTTTGTATTTTTAGTAGAGACAGGTTTCACCATGCTGGCCAGGCTGGTCTCGAACTCTTGACCTTGTGATCGCCCATCTCAGCCTCCCAAAGCACTGAGATTACAGGCGTGAGCCACCTCACTTGGCCCTTCTTGTTCTTTTTTATGACTGCATAATATTCCATGGTGTATATGTACCACATTTTCCTTATTCAGTCTATCACTAATAGGCATTTAGGTTGATTCCATGACTTTGCTATTGTGAACAGTGCTGCAGTGAAGATACATGTGCATGTATCTTTATAATAGAATGATTTATATTCCTTTGGGTATATAGCCAGTAATGGGACCTTTGGGTCAAATGATATTTCTGACTTTAGGTCTTTGAATAATCTCGAAACTGCCTTTCACAGTGATTGAGCTGATTTACAGTCCCACTAACAGTGTATAAGTGTTCCTTTTCCTCTACAACCTTGCCAGCATCTGTTTTTTGACTTTTTAATAATAACCATTTTGATTGGTGTGAGATGGTATCTCATTGTGCTTTTGATTTGCATTTCTCTAATGGTCAGTGATATTGAGCTTTTTTTCATATGACTGTTGGCCACATGTATGTCCTTTTTTGAAAAGTGTGCATATCCTTTATCCACTTTTTAATAGGATTTTTTTTCTTGTGAATTTGTTTAAGTTCTTTATAGATGATAGATAGTATTCCTTTTTTGGATGTATAGTTTGCAAAAATTTTTTCACATTCTGTGGGTTGTCTGTTTGCTCTGATGATAGTTTCTTTTACTATGCAGAAACTCTTCAGTTTAATTAGATCCCATTTGTTAATTTTTGCTTTTGTTGCAATTGCTTTTGACATTGTCAACAAAGATTTTTGTCGTGAAATCTCTGCCTGTGCCTGTGTCCTGAATGGTTTTAACTAGGTTGTCTTTCAGGGTTTTTATAGTTTTGAGTTTTACAGTTAAGTTTTTAATTCATCTTGAGTTAATTTTTTATGTGGTATAATGAAGGGGTCCAGTATCAATCTTCTGCATATAAGTAGCCAGTTATCCTAGCACCATTTATTGAATAGGGGGACTGCTTTCCCCATTGCTTGTTTTTGCCAGGTTTGACAAAGATCGGATAGTTGTAAGTAGGTGGGCTTACTTCTGGGTTATTTACTCTGTTCCATTGGTTTATGTGTCTGTTTTCATACCAGTACCGTGCTGTTTTGGTTACTGTAGCCCTGTAGTATAGTTCAAAGTCGAGTAGTGTGATGCTTCCAGCTTTGTCCTTTTTGCTTAGGATTGCCTTGGCTATTTGGGCTCTTTTTTGGTTCCATATGCACTTGAAATTAGTTTTTTTCTAGTTCTGTGAAGAATCTCAATGAGAATTTAATAGGAATAGCATTGAATCTATAAATTACTTTGGGTAGTATGCCCATTTTAATGTTTTTCCATTTGTTTGTGAGATCTCTGATTTCTTTGAGCAATGTTTTGTAGTTCTCCTTGTAGAGATCTTTCACCTCCCTAGTTAGTTGTATTCCTAGGTGTTTTATTCTTTTTGTAGCAGTTGTGAATGGGAGTGGGTTTCTGAATTGGCTCTCAGCTTAACTGCTGTTGGTGTATAGGAATGCTAGTGATTTTTGCATATTTATTTTGTACCCTGAAACTTTGTTTAAGTTGTTTATGAGCTTAAGAAGCTTTTAGGATGAGACTCTGGGGTTTTCTAGCTACAGGATCATATTATATGTTGTCTACAAACATGGATTGTTTGACTTTCTCTCTTCCTTTTTGGATGCCCTTTATTTCTTTCTCTTGCTCGATTGCCCTGGCCAGGATGTCAAATACTATGTTGAATAGGAGTAGTGAAAGAGGGCATCCTTGTCTTGTGCTGGTTTTCAAGGGGTATATTTCCCTCTTTTGCCCATTCAGTATGATGTTGGCTGCTGGTTTGTCATATATGGCTCTTATTATTTTGAGGTATGTTTCTTCAGTGACTGGTTTCTTGAGAGCTTTTTTTTTTTTTTGAGACAGAGTCTTGCTCTGTCGCCCAGGCTGGATTGCAGTGGTGTGATCTCCGCCTACTGCAAGCTCCATCTCCCGGGTTCATGCCATTCTCCTGCCTCAGCCTCCCAAGTACCTGGTACTACAGGCACCCATCACCACGCCTGGCTAATTTTTTGTACTTTTAGTAGAGGTGGGGTTTCATCATGTTAGCCAGGATGATCTTGATCTCCTGACCTTGTGATCCACCTGCCTCGGTCTCCCAAAATGCTGGGATTGTAGGCATGAGCCACTGTGCCCGGCCTCTTGAGAGTTTTTAACATGAATGGATGTTGAATTTTATTGAAAGCCTTTTCTGCATCTATTGAGATAGTGAGTATATTTGCCTTTAGTTCTGTTTTCACATTTATTGATTTGCATGTGTTGAACTAACCTTGCATTCCAGGGATAAAGCCTACTTGATTATGGTGGATAAGCTTTTTGATGTGCTGTTGAATTTGGTTTTCCAGTATTGTGTCAGGCATTTTTGCATTGATGTTCATCAAGAATAGTTGCCTGGAGTTTTCTTTTCTTATTGTGTCTCTGCCAGGTTTTGGTATCAGGATGATGCCGGCCTTGCAGAATGAGTTTGGGAGGAGTCCCTCCTCCTCAATCTTTTGGAATAGTTTTAGTTGGAATGATACCAGCTCTTCTTGTACATTTGGCAGAATTCAGCTGTGAATCCATCTGGTTCTTGGCTTTTTTTGGTTGGTAGGCTGTTGATCACTGCCTCAATTTCAGAGCTGATTATTGGTCTATTTAAGGACTTCTTCCTGTTTCAGTCTTGGGAGGGCGTAGGTGTCCAGGAATGTATCCATTTCTTTTAGATTTTCTAGTTTACGTGCATGGAGGTGTTCATACTACTCTGTGATAGTTGTTTGTATTTCTGTGGCATCAGTGGTAATACCCCTCTTGTCATTTCTGACTGTATTTATTTGAATCATAGCTCTCTTCTTGTTTATAAGCCTAGCTAGTGGTCTATGTTTTTTTTAAATTTTTTCAGAACATCAACTCCTGGATTCCTTGATCTTTTGAATGCTTTTTCATGTCTTAGTCTCCTTCAGTTCATGGTTTTTCATGTCTTAGCCTCCTTCAGCTCTGATTGTGGTTATTTCTTGTCTTCTGCTGGCTTTGGAATTTGTTTGCTCTTGGTTCTCTAGTTCTTTTAGTTGAGATGTTAGGTTGTTAATTTGAGATCTTTGTAACTTTTTGATGTGGGCATTTAGTGCTATATATTTTCCTTTTAACACTGCGTTACCTGTGTCCCAGAGGTTCTGGTATGTTGTAGCTTTGTTCTGATTAGTTTCAAAGAACTTCTTGATTTCTGCCTTCATGTCCTTATTTATCCAAAAGACATTCAGGAGCAGGTTATTTAATTTCCATGTAATTGTATGGTTTAGAGTGAATTTCCTTTGTCTTGATTTTAATTTTGATTGTGTTGTGGTCCAGGAGACTATTTGTTGTAATTTTAGTTCATTTGCATTTGTTGAAGAGTGTTTTACTTCTGATTATGTGATAGTTTTAGAGTATGTGTTATGTGGCGAAGAAAAGAATATATTTTCTGTTGTTTTTCACAGACAGTAGACACCTATTAGGTCCATTCGATCCAGTGCTGAGTTCAGGTCCTTAATATTTTTGTTAGTTTTCTGTCTTGATCTGTGTAAGATTGTCCGTGGAGTGTTAAAGTCTCCACTATTATTGTGTGGAAGTCTAAGTCTCCTTGAAGGTCTCTAAGAACTTGCTTTATAAATCTAGATGCTCCTGTGTTAGGCACATACATATTTAGGATAGTTAGCTCTTGTTTAATTGAACCCTTTACCATTATGTAATGCACCTTTTTGTCTTTTATGATCTTTGTTGGTTTAAAGTCTTTTTTTTTTTTTCAGAAACTAGGATATGCAACCTCTGCCTTTTTTCTATTTTTTATTTGCTTGGTAGATTTTTCTCCATCCCTTTATTTTGAGCCTATGTATATCACTGCATGTGAGATGGTCTCTTGAAGACAACATACCAGTAGATCTTGGTTCTTTATCCAGGTTGCCATGCTGTGTCTTTTTATTGGGGCATTTATCCCATTTACATCTAAGGATAGTATTGATATATATGGATTTGTTCCTGTCATCATGATGCTAGCTGGTTATTTTGCAGACTTGTTTATGGGGTCGCTTTATAGTGTCACTGGTTTGCATACTTCAGTTTGTTTTTGTAGTGGCTGTAGTAGTCTTTCCTTTCTATATTTAGTGCTTCCTTCAGGAACTCTCATAAGGCAGTTGGTAACAATTTCCCTCAGCATTTGCTTGTTTGAAAATGATCTTACTTTTTTCTCCTTATGAATCTTAGTTTGGTAGTTATGAAATTCTGGGTTGGATTTTTTTCTTTAAGAACTATTAAATATTGGCCTCCAATTTCTTCTGGCTTGTACAGTTTCTGCTGAGAGGTTCACTGTCTGATGGGTTTCTCTTTATAGGTGACCTGACCTTTCTCTCTGACTGCCTTTAACATTTTTTGTCTTTTATTTTGATGTTGGAGAATCTGATGATTATGTGTCTTGTGGTTGATCTTCTTATGGAGTATCTTACTGGGGCTCTCTCCATTTCTGGAATTTGAATGTTGGCCTCTCTAGCTAGCTTTGGGAAGTTCTCCTGGATGATATCCTGAAATATGTTTTCCAAGTTGGTTCCTTTCTACTCGTTTCTTTCAGTTACGCCAATCATTCATAGATTTGTTGTCTTTTTGTAATCCCATATTTTTTGGAGGTTTTGTTCATTCCTTTTCTTTTCTTTTTTCTTTATTCTTGTTGGCCTGTTTTATTTTAGAAAGCCAGTCTTCAAGCTCTGAGATTCTTTCCTCCACTTGGTCTATTCTGCTGTTAATACTTTTGATTGCATCGTGAAATCTTATGGTGTGTTTTTCAGCTCTATCATGTTGCTTACAGTCTTCTCTATATTGGCTCTTTTGTCTATCAGCACCTGCATTGTGTTATGATGATTTTTAGCTTCCTTTCATTGGGTTTTAATGTACTTCTGTAGATAACAAACTTTGTTCGTATTCATATTCTAAATTATATTTCTCTCATTTCAGCCATCTCAGCCTCACCCTGGTTCCAAACCATTTTTGGAAAGGTGATGTGGTCTTTTGGAGGAAAGAACATACTCTGGCTTTATGAGTTTTCAGCATTCTTGCACTGATTCTTTCCCATCTTTGTGGGCTAATCTATGTTCAGTCTTTGAGGTTGCTCACCCTTGGATGGGTTTTCTTTTTCTTTTATCTTGTTTGATGACGTTGAGGGTTTTATTGTGGAATAAGGTGGATTCAGTCGACTGGTTTTATTTCTGGGAGATTTTACAGGGCCAGTGCCCAACTCTCACCTCTTAGACTGAGTGCTGTAACTCCTGGGGACTTGTATTGCACCCAGACTTTGTTCTCTGGCTCCTCAAGCCTTGGAATCCACTGCACTTGGGGGTCCGAGGTGCAGCAGCTACAGCAGAGTGCTAGTGGATGCAGGAGTGCCTGCCTCCCTGCTGGCATTCACCACAGTGGTGAAGGCAAGTTGTGTGGGGTGAGTAGAGGGGGCTTCCTCCTGGAGACTCTGCTCTGTTGCAGTTGAGATGGAGTTGGCTTGGGGCAGGATGCTGGTTGTTACAGGTCTAGGTGCCTTCTCTGTGCCCCTCAAGATGGAGTGTCTCTCAGGTTGTGGGAGGATTCCTTGTTCTCTATCAGGGTTAGTGCAAGAGTGAGCTGCTGGTGAAAGTGGGCCGTACTGGCTGTGTGCCCGCCAAGGGAGCCGTCAATGGGGATTGGCAGGGGCGGTGGGCGTCCTGCACTCTCACATGTTGATGGTGCAAGTAAAGCAAAACTCACCGTGCAGACATGTACCAGCAAAGTGAGGTGGGGAGTTGCTGTGGGCTTGCAGGTATGCTGCAGTATGAAGAAGCCACATGCAGGCTGATGTATGGCTGTAGGAGCCGCCTTGCTGAAGCTCTCTACCAGACAGGCATAGTCTGTCTGTGCAGAAGGTATGGTATAGGCCCCCAGGGCACAGGAGACTGCTCTTTAAGCAAGTGTGACTAGGCTGGGGCCCTGAGAGAGGCCAGCCAACTGAGGGCTGCTCAGGTCAGACCAGCCTCATCTGGTGTGCAAGACTGCCTTGCAGAGTTCAGGTGTGACATTTCCCCTAGGGCTAAAGTCTTGTATGGGAGCAAGTTGAGCCTAGCGGGATGTCTGTTCCGGGCTGTGCTCCACTATAGACACTCCTGCACCAAACACTCTAGGTTCTCTAAGCAGCTTTTCCTGCTACCTCAGTGTCCATGGTGGTCAAGGGGTCCCCTCCTGCCAGGGATCCAGAGGTCCATGGTGAGAGCAGATTGCTCCTTGCCTTTTCAACTCACCTGCTTCCCTGGAGCTGTTGTGGCTCAAAAATGAGTCCCAGTGCATGTGAGTCCTCTCAGTGTCCCTGTCTTTCTCCTCCTTCTGCCCAGCTTCTGTGTCTTCCCTCCGTTCAGTCTCAGCGCCATCCCTCTGAAGATCTGTTTCAAGCATGCCAGTCATTTCAGTCCCTCCGTGGGAGCTATTCCACTTGCTTCTGTCTAGTTGGCTATCTTCTAGTGTGATTTTTACAAATTGAAGATTTGTAGCAACTCTGCTTCATGTAAATCTGTCAGCACCATTTTTCCAATAGCATGTGCTCACATCATGTCTGTATCACATTTTGATAATTCTTACAATGTTTCAAACTTTTTCGTTGGTGTTATTTCTGTTATGGTGTTGGTCTGTCATCAGTGATATTTGATGTTACTTTTGTGATTGTTTTGGGGTGCCACAAACCTCACCTGCAGAAGATGGCAAACTTAATCAATGTTTTTTGTCTTTTAATTGTTCCACCTACTAGCCTTTCTCTTTCTTCCTCTTCTCAGGCTGTCCTATTTTCTGAGATACAACAATTTTGAAATTAGGCCAATTAATCTCCTAGAATGGCCTCCAAGTGTTCAAGTGAAAGGAAGAGTCACATGTCACTTACTTTAAATCAAAGGCTAGAAATGATTAACCCTACTGAGGACAGCATGACAAAAGCAGAGATAGACTGAAAGTTGCATCAAGCTATTCAGAATAGCTAATATTATTGATGCAGGTGTCTACACTAAACAATAGGTTTTAAATGTAGACAAAATAGCCTTCTATTAGAAAGACTTTGATAGCAAGAGAGAAATCAGTGCCTGGGTTTCAGAGCTTCAAACTATAGGCCAACTTGCTTGTTAGGGGATAATGTGGCTGGTGAGTTTCAGGTTGATGCCAGTGGTCATTTACCATTCTGAAAAACCTAGGGTCCTTAAAATTTATGCAAAATCTACTCTGTGCTTTGCAACTGGAAAAAGAAAGCCTGGATGAAGGCTCATCTGTTTACAGCTTGGATTGTTGAATATTTTTAGCTCCTTTTTGACACCTATTTCGCAGAGAAAAAGATGTCTTTCAAAATATTACTGTTCACGGAAGAGATCTGATGCAGATGTATAAAGGAGATTCACGTTATTTTCACTCCTGCTGATACAACGTCCTTTCTGCAGCCCGTGGATCAAGGAGTAAATTTGACTTTCAAGTCTTATAATTTAAGAAATACATTTCATAAGGCTATAGTTGCCATAAATAGTGATTCCTCTGATGGATCTGGAAAAAGTAAGTTCAAAACCTTCTAGAAAGGATTCACCATTCTAGATGTCATTAAGAACATTCGTGATTCATGGGAGGAGGTCAAAATAGTAATAACAGGAGTTTGGAAGAAGTTGATTCCAACCCTCATGGATGACTTTGAGGGGTTCAAGACTTCAGTGAGGATGTAATTGCAGATATAGTGAAAATAACAAGAGAACTAAAATTAGAAGTGGAACCTAAAGATGCAAATGAATTGTTGAAATCTCATAATTTAACTTGAACAGATGAGGATTTGCTTCTTATGAATGAGCAAAGAACATAGTTTCTTGAGATGGAATCTACTCCTGGTGAAGATGCTGTGAACATTGTTGAGATGACTACAAAAGATTTAGAATATTATGTAAGATTTAGAATATTAAAATTTAGAATATTATATAAGATTTAGAATATTATATAAGCTTAGTTATATGTTATATATTATATAATATGTACATTATATATTATATAAGTTATTATATAAGATTTAGAATATTATATAAGCAGCAGTAGGGGTTGAGAGGATTGACTCCAGTTTTGAAAAAAGTTTACTGTGGAAAAAAAGAAGTTCTCCTGTGTGTAAAATGCTGTCAGACAGCATCACATGCTACAGAGAAGTCCTTTATGGAAGGAAGAGTCCATTGATGCAGCAAACTTCATTATTGTCTTACTCTATGAAATTGCCACAGCCTACCCAACCTTTAGCAACCTCCACTCTGATGAGTCAGCAGACATCAACATTGAGACAAGACCCTCCACCAAAGGAGGATGACTCACTGAAGGCTCAGATGATTGTAAGCATTTTTTAGCCATAAAGTATTTTAAAATTAAGATATATAATTTTTTTGACAAAATGCTGTTGCATACTTAATAGACTACAAAACTTTTATATGTGCTGGGAAACCAAAAAATTTGTGTGACTTATTTGTTTATGGTATTTGCTTCATTGCCATTGTCTGGAACTTAAACCTGCTGTATCTCTGAAGAATGCTGGTACAAATTAAAATATACAAAGAAATAACCAGCCAAACAAGTGTTTCATGACATTCCATTGAATGGTTGTACTGTAGTTTATTCAGCCATTCTGATGTATGTTTAGTTTATGTCTAGTTCATTACTATTATGTAAGCAGTGCTATAGTAAACGTCATTATGCATATGTGTATGTGAGTATTTTATCTGTGATACATAATGTATTAGGCTGTTTGCATTGCTATATGGAATACCTAAGGCTGGGTAATTTATAAAGAAAAGAGATTTATTTGGCTTGTGGTTCTTCAGGCTGTACACAAAGCACAGTGTTGGCATCTGCTTCTGGTGAGGGCAAGCTTCAGGAAGCTTACAGTCATGGTGGAAGGGAAGCTAGTAGGTCACATAGCAAGAGAGGGAGCAAGAGGGAGAGGAGGAGGTGCCAGGCTCCTTTTAAACAACCAGCTCTTGTGCGAAATGGTGATAAAGCAAGAATCACTCATCATCAAGGGGATGGTTCTAAGCTTTTCATAAGGTATCTGCTTCCATGATCCAACACGTCTTACTAGGTCCCCACCTGCAACACTGGAGCATGAGACATTTCAGCATGAGATTTGGAGAGACACACATCCAGGCCATAAAAGATAATTAGAAGTAAAATGGCTCAGTTGAAGAGTATTTATATTTAAATTGATACAGAAACTATAAAGTTACTATAACAAAGGCTATGTTAACATATTGGAGTATCTGTTTTTCCATAGCTACAGAATTAATGATTAAAATCTGACCAAATTGATTGTGGAAAGAGATCTCACTGACTTTGCATTTCGTGATTTGCTGGGGAGGATGAACATTATGTTATGGTATGCTGTTATTTATTTATTATATTTAAAGAGAGCAGCTCTTGTTTTTTAGGTTGGCAACAAAAATTTCTGTGTTCCTTGAAGCTTAGGATATGGGGGAGGGTTTTAGTATGGGTATGGGTGGTCTAGGTTCCTTAGTGTTGTTTTATTATCCTAAAGATTGCAGTAGGAACCCCTCCGCAATCTTTGTATTATTTCTTCTGAGCATCGAGTTTTTGTGGATCTGCTGTAGTTTTCTCTAGCAGTTTTGTGTTGTGGTTGACTTCATTTCTACCAATCAGATCCCATCCACTCACCAGCTATTTTCTGTCCCAACAATTTCTGATCAACTGATATCTCTTTTAATGTTTTGTAAAAAAAAAAAGGTTGTGGTAAAATACACCTATAAAATTTACAGTCTTAACCATTTTTAAATATATAGTTCAGTGGAATTAGGTACACTCATATTTTACAACCACCACCACCACCACCATCCATTTTCACAACTCTTTTTCTCTTGCAAAACTAACTGTATGCATTAAACAATAACTTTCCTTTTTTTTGTGCTCCAACGCCTGGGAACCACCATTCTGCCTCCTTTCTCTATAACTTTGACTCCTCTAATTACCTCATATGAGTAGAATTTTACAATATTAGTCTTTTTTTGACTAGCTTCTTTTGCTTAGCGTAATGTTCTCCAAGATTTTCCGTGCTGTAGCATAGCCAAAATCTCCTCCCTTCCCACCCCCTCTTTTTTTTTTTTTTTTTTTTTAAGAGAGAGTCTTGATCTCTCATTCAGGCTGGAATGCAGTGGCAATTACGGTTCACTGCAGCCTCGACTTCCCAGGCTGAAGTGATCCTTCTGCCTCAGCCTCCTGAGTAGCTGGGGCTACAGGTACATGCTACCACAACTGGCTAATTTTTAATTTTTTTGGTAGAGACAGAGTCTCACTGTCTTGCCCAGGCTGGTCTCGAACTCCTGGATTCAAGTGATCCTTCTGCCTCAGCCTCCCAAAGTGTTGGGATTAGAGGCATTATTTGTTGTTGAGTCGTAGGAATTTTTATATGTTCTGGATATTAACCTCTTATTAGATGTATGATTTGCAAATATTTTCTCCCATTCTGTGAGTTGCCTTTTCACTTTCTTGATTGTGTTCTTTGATGCAGTTTTAAAATTTGAGGTTGTATAATTTATCTATTTTTTGTTATTGTTGCCTGTACGTTTGGTGTCGTATCCAAGAAAGCAATCCCAAGTCCAATGTTGTAAAGATTTCCCCCTTTTTTTCCCTAAGAATTTTATAGTTTTAGCATTTATGTTTTAGTCCGTGATTCATTTCTAGTGAATTTTTTGTGTATGGTGTAAGCTAAGGGCCCAACAACGTTCTTTTGCATAGTGGGTATCTCATATTTCTGACATCATGTGTTGAAAAGATTGTTCTTTTCCCATTGACTGGTCTTGTAACCTGTACTGAAAATCATTTTACCATTATGCCAGAATTTATTTTTGGGCTCTTTATTCTGTTTCATTGGTTTTAATCGGCTTTTATTCCAGTACCACACTATTTGATTACCATAGCCTAAGTTGTGAAATCAGAAAGTATGGGATATCCATCTTAGTTCTTTTTCAAGATTGTTTTGACTATTTGTAGTTTATTGAGATTCCATATGAATTTTAGGGTTGTTTTGTTTTGTTTTTTACTTCTGCAAAAAAGACTTGGGATTTTGATAGGAATTGCATTGGTTTGTAGATTTCTTTGGGTAGTATTGACATTTTAACAATATTAAGTCTTTTAACCCATGAACATGGGGTATTTTTCCATTTATTGGTGTCTTCCTTAATTTCTTTCAGCAGTGTGGTTTATGGTTTTTGTTATAGAGGACTGCATGTTCATGTATATTTTTCTTTTCTATCAATTTAAGACATTTTAGGTGGGAGGGAATGCATTCTTGGGCTCAATCTGACAACCTGATTTAACTATATGTATTTCTTTGAGATGCTTCCATAATATTTAGTTAAGAAAATGGAAGACTAGAGAGGTTGGGTAACTTGCTCAAGGACATGCTGTTAGAAAGTGAGAGTCTTGGTTTTGAAGACAGTCTGGCTCAAGAGAGTTTTTAATCATTCTGCTGTCTTGAAAAATTGTCTTTCTAAAAAGGTGGAGGATAGATAATGTAAATTATTAATTAGAGAACAGATGTTTAGCTGGAGTATAGTTGTAAGGAATTTTATTTTTCTCCTGTGGAATTCTTTAAAGTCTTTTGGAGTAAGTAATCCTATCTTGGATCCATAGAATGAATTTTTTCCTTTTGATCAGTTAAGTTGAGGTAAATTAGATTATGTATGCTGTTCAATTTTAAACTAAGATATTACATATTCTGCTTGTAAAGTTTATAAATCATTACCTCATTCCATTATTCCATTTTGTAATATGCTTGTCCATTTTAGTCCAATATAAATTTAGTTTTCTTTAACTGTAAGTTTTTAATATATTTTTGTAGATTAGTAGAATATTTAGTAAATTAGTCATTACTACATTTGTCAGAATTTTCCTGGTTTTTTTCAGCCTAAAAATGTCTTTTCAACTCTAATTATAACAACAACAATTATAATGTATTTATTGGTGTTTCTTTGAAATCATATTGAATTTGTAGTTTTTTTTTTATTTTTATTTTTATTTTTTGAGACGGAGTCTCACTGTGTCACCCAGGCTGGAGTGCAGTGGCACAGTCTTGGCTCACTGCAACCTCCGCCTCCCAGGTTCAAGTGATTCTCCTGCCTTAGCCTCCTGAGTAGCTGGGATTACAGGCGTGTGCCACCACGCCTGGCTAATATTTGTATTTTTAGTAGAGATGGGGTTTCACCACGTTGGTCAGGCTGGTCTCGAACACCTGACCTCGTGATTCGCCCGTCTCGGGCTCCCAAAGTGCTGGGATTACAGCCATGAGCCACTGCTCCCGGCCTGAATTTGTAGTTTAATTGAAGAAGAATTTATATTTTTAAAACATAAAATTCTTCCTTTCCTTACATATTTTACCTTTCAATTTATTTCAAGTCTTTTGTGTTTCCTTGTAGAGTATTAACGTTCATTTATGTTTTCCCGTCTTTTGAACTCCATTTTTGTCACACTGCTGGATTCAGTTTGCTTATGAAGACTCCAGAATTTTTGCATCAGTGTTATTATGAGTGTAATTGACACATGGCTTTCTCATGGGAAATACTATGTGTCTGATTCTGTAATCACTAGTATGCTGTCTGTAGAAACGATTTGAAAGTTTGGATGCTTTTGATGATCTTTTTTTTCTTTTAAAGAATCATAAAATTTTTAAACTGTAAGGTCTTTGGTACTTTCACAAATTTCTCTTTGAGGAAACTAATTCAAGAACTTTAAGTGACTTCTCTGGCGTTAAACAACTAATTAATTTTAAGTGGGAGAGACTTTTTTAAAGGCAGGTTACAATTTAGCAGTTTTTAGATTCATAACTTTCATGCCTGGTTGTTCTAAAATGGAATATGTTAAGTCATTTTGGTTCTAAGGGTCATCAGTTACTCTCCTTCCCAGAAATCACTAACAGACACACACACACACACGCACACACACACACAGACACATGTACCTCTTTTAGACCTTTGGTACATTTCATACACTTTTACTGCTTGTCAGCTGCTCTGCAGCAAGCTTTGATGATATTAAGGTCTACAAGAGAGGTAAGGTCCTTGCTTAAGTATGTGTTGCAAATCAAAAGTGGTTCTTATTTTTTAGATTTATTGAAGCCTAAGGAGATAGGTTATATTCTTTATGAAAAAAATGAAAATTCATTATTTCCATTTTTGAAGTGTTTATTGTGAATCAGTGAGATAAAATGAGGACACTTTTGCTCTCATCAGTTTGCTAGCTTTAAAAAATGAGGCTAAAATAAGGCAAAATAAGGAGCGTAATTTTTCCTTGAGATATAGTCACTATTCATCTACTCTTGTCTTTCTTAAATTTTTCATTTGTATGTATTTAGACAGTTTTTAAAAATTAACTTCAAAGGAAGTTTGAGAAAACATGGCCATGCCAAAATGTAAAGTTTCAAATTTTAAGCTTTATTTTCACTCACTTTTCAAATATGTATGTGTTTATATGTATGATTCTTTTTCTCTAATATTTTTGTTTTTTTTTTACATAGACCATATTTTTGGTATATAGTATATTTAGGAACAAACTGAAAGGAAAGTAAAGATAGAAGTACTTATTTATACTCATGAGTCCAAAGCAGTGGTACTTGACTCAGCAAGTGCTTTATTCCTTTATGCTGTATTTGCATTAAGTGTAAGACAGTTATAATGTCATTTAACATGTTTTACATTGCTTTGTATGTCATTTTAAAGTGATTATCATTAGTGAAGCTAGAATCAGCCTAGATTGAAGATTACCAGTTGTGAAGGAATGCTTTTTCTCAAATTCAAATTCAGATGTATTTCGGAAATTTTAAGTACTCACTTGTGGGTATATCGTAAGGTTATGAAGTAAATAATTAGTCATGAGATTGGAAATGCATGTACATTATATGCTCAGTGTGTGTTTGTGTTTGTGTGTGTGTGTTTAAATTTTTCAGGCAATATTTGCTTTCATTAACACTTTCTGTAGGCAAAAAGGATTTTATTTGCATTTAAGAGGAGGGAGGGCTGCTATTCTATGTTTATGAGATAATATGCAATACGGCTTTGGCAACCTAGCACTTAAAAAGAAAAGTTCTGTAAGTGAGCATTATGATACGTGGTAACAGCACTGTGCAGTTTTTACACATAATAAGTCTGCTAGAATTTTAGAATTAGGAATAGGTGAAAAACATATAGCTTTATCTTCTTTGATATTTTTAATAGCATCCGTTTCTGTTTTGCCACTAGTATTTTAAGTGATTCTTTTTATAGTTTGTATTTTAAAAACAATTTGTTTAGTTAAAACATCATGTATATTTGTTAATCTTATTCAGTTGGAAGTAGATAGGTCACTAAGAATTGTGTGTGTTTTTTTTTTAAATTACAATTTTTACTAAGGTGTAAATATTTTTGGTTCTTAGATTTAAAGTTGATTATGTTATAAGAGGCAAGGCTGTGAGTCCTTGCAGATACTGGTTCATGCTGTTAAACAGCCTAAATACCAGAAAATATAATGAAGAAGAATGGGCCCTAATAATCTCTCGATGCTTTTAGTTACAAGCTGGGTGAGCATAAGTTCAAATAGGTATTTAAGAAATAAGCTTAAGACTTGAGCTACTTGTTTTGTCTATTCCTCTAGTTCTCAGAAAGATTCCTCTAATAAAACTTTATATCCCTTACTTCCATGTAGTCTTCTGGTTTCTCTTTATTTCCAATTCCTCTTGTACTTAGAGTATGTATGAGACCCATTAAACACTTGGTTATTCCCTTTTTTTCTCCCTACATGTTTATATTTTTCTTCAACATGACTTAAGCTCTTTTTAATATACTTACTTCTCCAGTAGTGTGGAACATTTTAAATAAATAGGCAGTTAACTTGTACTTTTGGAGACTGGTCAGTAAACATAAAAAAATACTCATTGATAGAAAATTTTAAATTATAGCTCTTTGCTTTGTAATAATTTGAGAATGTTATTTATTATATTATTTTTGAATCTTTTGTTCCTGTTGGTTATATTTGAAATAAAGCAACATAGGAAATGGTTTAAATCTTTTGCCTAGTAGGCGTGTAGTGAAACTTAAAGACTGAGCAGTGAAAGCATTGAGCCCTTATTTGAAAAAAATTATTTTTTTAACATGTAAATGTAAACATAAACATGAAGCATATATATGTAAGCCCAGGCAGCAGGATGTGTTACCTGAAACAGAGGTGTTTTAGTTCCCAAATACAGTCTTCACAAAGTTATCAATGTAAATATTGCTATATTTTTTCCATGAAAGAAGTTCTCTCCCATACAAAATTAAAAGCTTAATGAATAGTATCTTGCGTTTTCCCTCTTCTGAATAGGGCTGCATAATTAAAATGTAATTAGAGCAAGTAAACCTTCCTCTTTGTTTAAATGTGGACATATTCAGTTAAGTATATATTTTTTCACATTTAATGTTACTAGTATATTTTCAATTTAGCCAAAGAACTAAAATGTGTTTATGCATATTCCAAGTTTTCCTTACTGTATTTCCAGTGTACACACACACACACACACACGCACACAGTTTATTGCAAATGATATTTGTGTTTTCCAGTTTCTTTGATTTTTAACTAGGTAAATTAAGAAAATTCTGTTAATTTGAGTATGTTTTTAGCATATAATTTGTAACCTCAGTGTTGAGAAAAATCTGTTTAGTTTGTCCTTGATGATTGAAACTCTTGCAGATTCTTACTCTTGGCAATAAACAAGTCTACATTTTATTAATCCAAAAACATTTACCTACTTGCTTTGTGAGATTCATGGAAATATTTATTTTCTCTAACTGGCGATGTTTTCTTTGTAGTTTAAAAGGGCTGAAGCACCTTGTTTCCACATTCAATAAAGTGGAAAAGGTGGCAGAGACATCACTTTAGATTTGAATGTTTTTATTTTGGTATTAATTTTTTAAAGTAATTTTTATGAAATTCTTTTTGGTTTTGCTAACATACAATTAATTTTTGCATAAGCTAATTCCACCCAGTCCTGTGTCTTTTTGTATATTTTTAGAGCGTAATTTATTTTGAAGAATTACTTCATCAGCAGTAGCATTCAATACAGTTGACAGTTACTAAAAGCTGTAGAATGGTCCCTAAGCTATATTGTGAATGGGAAAAAAACAAAAAATAAGGTTGCGGTACAGTGTGTATAGTGTAGTGACATTTAGGTAGAAATGAGGATGGGAGAGACACCATATATATATGTGTTTGCTTTAGGTATAGAGTATCTCTGGAAGCATTATTAAATTGAAAGAAATGTAAAATTAACACTATAAGAAAGCCATTGTAGGGGAAAGTGGGAAAGGCTTCAAAAAATGGTGCCAATACATAGATTAAGTTTTTGACATTAAAATAGTTTAATTTCCTTAAGGACTTAATGGAGTTAGTTTTTTTGTGACATGACAGCATATGTAATTACATTTTCTTTTGTTGTTGTTGTTTTTTGAGTCAGGGTCTTGTTCTGTTGCTCAGGTTGGAGTGCAGTGGTGTGATCACGGCTCACTGCAGCCTCTACCTCCCAGGCTCAATTGATCATCCTGCCCCAGCTTCCTGAGTAGCTGGGATTACAGGCTTGTGCCACCATACCTGGGTAATTTTTGTATTTTTTGAAGAACTGTGGTTTCACCCTGTTGTGCAGGCTGGTCTCGAACTCCTGGGCTCAAGTAATCTGCCCTCCTTGGTCTCCCAAAGTGCTAGGATTATAGGGGTGAGCCACCACACCCGGCCACATTTTCTTTTTTAATGCTGTGACTTTCTTTATCCTTATTTATTTCACTGATTTTTATATCACCTTAAAAAAAAGGCTTCTTAGTTTGGAATATTTCACTGAAAATCTGCAGACCCATTACAGGGCTTTTCTATATATCTCTCACCCAGCTTTCCCTGATGTTGTTATAGGAGTTATTAAGAAATTATTTTAGCCAGTTAAGAGAGGAAAAGGGGTCCTTGGAAAGTTCTTGTCTCTTTTAAAGCAGCTCCAGAAACGTTTCTTTCTAGTGGGAAAGCCCTGGCTCTTAGAGCTTGCCAGCAACCTTTGATATGCAAATGTAGACCATTAGAAACTGGGTCCACCCAAACATGGCAATTCCCATGGTTGTCTTCTTGCCCTTGCCTCCACATATGCCTGGCATCATGGCTGCTCCCACATATCCCCACGTGTGTAGAACATCATGGTACCTTTCATTTGCCTATTAAAAGGCTAGGGTGGAAGGGCCAGTTTTTTCAGGCTAAGTGAGTGACATGCCCGGTCAAAGCAATCCCCTGAGCCCTGTGCAAATCAGACACTACCTCTTCCAGCCTCGTCATATAACTGGCTGTTATCTGCCTGGCACTCCGGGTTTCCTCTCTTGGCTTTGGAGCCCCCCGCCTCCCTCTGTCTCTATATAGGGGAGTTTCTTCCTTCTTTCATCTCCCTTCTTTCTTGCATGTTAAACTCTCTGCTCTTTAAAACCACTCCACGTGTGTCTGTGTTGTTTTATCCGATTAAGCGTCAGACAAGAGCCCTGGTGTCCCTCCACTCATCAGAGATGTATCAATATTAACATCTAAAATAACCATGGTACATTTGTCAAAACTAACAAATTAACACTGGTACAGTATTATTAACTAAACTAACGACTTTATTTAGATATCACCAGTTTTTCCAGTAATGTTCTTTTTCTATTTCAGGACCAACTCAGCATAGCATGTTGTATTTAGTCACGTTTCTTTAGTCTCCTCTACTTTTGACAGTTTTGTAGTTACTGTTTTACATAGTTCTGGTTTCTCATGACTTTGACACTTACGAAGAGTACTAGTCAAGTATTTTGTACTCAATTTGGGTTTATCTGCTATCTTCTCATGATATTGGGGTTGTAGATCTTGACACAGAATACAGAGGTGGCCGGGCGTGGTGGCTCATGCCTCTAATCCCAGCAGTTTGGGAGGCCAAGGCAGGTGGATCACTTGAGGTCAGGAGTTCGAAATCAGCCTGGCCAACATGGTGAAACCCTGTCTCCACTAAAAATACAAAAATTAGCTAGGCTTGATGGCAGGTGCCTGTAGTCTGAGCTACTTGGGAGGCTGAGGCAGGAGAATCACTTGAACCTGGGAGGCTGAAGTTGCAGTGAACTGAGATCATGCCATTGCATTTCAGCCTGGGCAACATAATGAGATCTGCCTCAAAAAAAAAAAGAAAAAAGAATACAGAAGTGTGCTTTTCATCATCTCAGGGGTGCATGATATCAACATGACTTATCACTGGTGTTGTTAACCTGAATCACTTGCTTAAGGTGATATCTGCCATCTTTCTCCACTGTAAAGTTACTATTTTTCATTTCTGTTCCCTATTTATTGGAATTAAGTCACTTAATTCAGCCCACATTCAAGGTGGGGAGAATTAAGATCTACCTCCTGGAAACAGGAATATGTAAATATATTACTTGGAATTTTTTGTTAAGGAGTATCTACAACAATTCTTTCCGTCTAACCGATTGTTATTGTTTAAACATTTATTTATGTCAGTATTGACTCAGGGATGTTTGTTTTATTCTTTGGTTTATAATCCAATTGTATCTTTATTTTTTTTTTTGCTCAACTTGTTTTAGCTTTGGTCACTGGGAGGTCTTTCAGGTTGGTTCCTCGATCCTTTTGACATGCCCCACCCCTTGTTCCTTTTCTTAAGCACTTTCTTACCTTCTGTCACTACCAGGTTCTCCAGGCTTATCTGGTATTTTCTTGCTTTAGCCCAAAAACTACTCATTTCTCCAAGGAGCCTGGGTTCCTTTTGTTGATGAATTGTATTTAGAAACCAAGGTATGGGCTCTAGGTGTCTTCCTGGCTATGTAGAGTGTCACTGCTTCTACATCGTCTCAGTTGACAGTCCTAGGAAATATGTCTATGTATACTAACCCATGTATACATACATGTATAATGTTTCTGTGTCTAGCTGTCCACGTTAAAATATTAATATATTAAAATATTAATATTTAATTTATTAATTTTAATTAATATTTTCCATATATTAAGATAAATGAGTTTATACTGGTATCTCAAACTCTAATCCAGCACCACAGGGTTCATTCTAGCCTTTTCTCTTTGCTTATGTGTAATTTCTTTCTCTGTCATTGAGAAACCTGGTTCTCATTCTCTATAATTTATGTGTTCAAACTGAGTATACATATAAATTAGTCTCAGAATTGTTAACGCCTACCCCCACAAGAAACAAATTTACCCACTAGAGTGCTATGTTTATATATAGTTATTTGTGTCTTTAGCCTAACAGTATCCAGTTAAGATATCATTTTCCAAAGTAACTTCTACCATCTCCATTCTTCCTCATCGCTTTCAGGGATGTTATTTACTTGCTTTTAATCATTAATTATTATTAAAATTATAGTGCTGCATAAAATAATGACATAGTACATGATAAACTGTTTATGAAATATAAGCAGAAAAATAAGAGAAGTAACTTTTTGTAGTTTTCATTTTTTTTCTGCTGCTTTATCTGTTTAATCTTGGCTGACTTACGGCAAAGGAGATAGTATGCTAAAGTCTATGGATGAGGAAAAGTACATATTTTTAATTAACGGAAAGTAATTTCCTAATCCAGCTAGGGAACTTTGTTTTGCTTTATTGTCCTGTACTTTGGAACATCTCATAGTTCTAATGCTAAAAGTTCTTTAAAAATGAGCCAAATATAAATAAATCACAGTAGTTACCATTTCACCAGCCTCTTAACCAACCATTTCAAACTGATTTTTTTTCTACTTCATTTATTTCTCTTCATGCATAGCAGTCATTTAGAAGGCAAATAAAAGCTTGGACACAAAATATAAACTCTGGTAGATCATTAAATATAGCACCAATGTGAAAAGCAGTTCTATCTTTTCTTTAGCTGTGTAGTACTTTTACTTAAAAAAATTATTTTATTCGGCTGAAGATAGAGCAAGGGAAAAAAAAGAAAAAAATTATTTTACTATTATAGTAAAACATTTTGAAGCAAATCTTGTTGAAGTTGCATTTCAGAATTTAGTGACTGGTACGAGGCCAGCTTCCTTGTATGTTTCTTACTTTTAATAGTAACTCTTGAAACAGAGATAGGAAACATGTTTGGAGCCATGCATTATTTTATGATTAAAAGCACTTCTGGAGAGCTATGCTATTATATGCATTCTTTTCATAATTATCAGTAAGTATTTTAGTTCAGAAACTACTTCCCAATTTGATGTATTCTTCATAAATCTTGAGTATTTTTCTGTCAATATAAAGGAGATCCTATTCCAGGGTACTTTCCTCTGTGTCAAGGAAAAAAATAGAAAGAATTAAAAAGTAAAGCTTCTGCCTTTCCTGTGAAAGGAATGTGACTTGTTGGCTAGTCTGTTTGGTTACACATGTGTTTATCAGGCAAATTTTATTCAGCATATTTTATGTGCCAGTCCCTTTGTTAGGTGCAAATACAAAGATGGGGGAAAAGGAACATTTCCATTCTGAAGGATCACAGTCGAGTTGAGGGCGACAAATGCACGAATATAATTATGATGCAGTATGCCAAGAACAATGGTAGTAGATATTTTGGGAGAAGAGAAATATTATGTATCTTGGCAAGGGAAATTATGGAATGTTTCCTAATAGAGGGGTGTTACCCACTTAAAGAATATGTAAAAGTCTTCCAGGGGAAGATGAGCAGAGAAAGAGGACACTTATATAAAGAGGACAGGGTAGGAGCAAAGTCTTAGAGGAGAGAAATAGCATCATATATGTAAGAAACTACAGGCAGATCAGGGTTCTTGCAAAATAAGGTGCAGCTAAGGAAATGGCAAGAAAAGAGGCCAGAGAGTAAGATAGGGCCCCGATTATGGAGGACCATTTAATGCCATCTTTGGTATTAATGCCCGATATTGTGTAAGGGAAAGATCCTTGGCTGGACAGACATGGGTTCAACCCTTTTATTAGCTAATGGCTTTGGGCATATTGTGTACTCTGTTTTTGAGCCTTAGGCTCCTAATTTGGACACAGGAACAATTATATATACTTGGAAACTAATTACATGAGATAATAGTATTTATAAAAGGCCTATTAGATACTTTGTAAATGTACAATATTAGGGCTGTGGATCTGCTCCTTCCATGAGAATGTCCAGAATTACCTTTTCGTCTCAAGCTGCTTGTCTTCTATGTCCAAAAATGCTATAATACAATGACTCAAAACCTTTTTGAAATGGAAATTTTTTTATTGACTTATAAGTCATAGATCTTTTTTCCATATGAAGTCACACACACATTACTCACCCACAGAAATTATAGTAACTGTATCTGCTATTAAGGACTTCTTTATGCAGTAGGTATACAGTTGACTCAAAAGAATGGAAGTGCTTTGAAATGTGTATTCCTTCTTATAGGAAAGGACTTCTTGAATAAGATGTTTTCCTCTATGGTTTAGTGCCTACTTGGTTTGGTGCATGATGACGTGTAATTAATTTAAAGACAGAATACACAGTGGAAAGGATTCAGAAGAATATAGGCAGCATATAATATATGCATACTTGATTTATAGTATGCATTCCCTTGTGGAGTCTGTGGAACTTCTGCCTTTTCTGGGGACAACTATTTGTTTTTATAATTTGGAACATTTAGGGGAATACAAAGAATAAAGTTAAATAACCTAGAGTAAAAACTATGAACTGAAAAACGTAACACAGTGTCCACTTGTGTTATTGAGGTTGCCATTGCCTATATATAACAGAATATGTTACTAAACGTGGTTTGAAAAAATATGGGCTTTCTCATAAAAAGTCCAGAAGTAGGTAGTTCAGGGTTGGCTAAGTCAGCAGTTCAGCAAGATCAGGGCTCTGGATCAGCTTTTCACATGAGAATGTCCAAAGCAAGAAGAATAAGGGATATACCCTTTTCAATATCTGTCTCTCCTTTTATCAGATAAAACTTTTCCAAAAGTGCCACATCAGACTTCCTGTTATGTCTCATTAACCAAAATTGGCTCATATGATGACCCCTAAACTAATCACTGGGAAAGAATAATGGGATAGTCACAGTTTGCTTGTACTTACAGTTCATTCCCCGAGGCTAGCCCCACCTTCTCTGAGTACTTTTTTAATTGAACATCTGAACAAATTGGGGGTTCTGGTGGCAAGGAAGGTTGGATAAATGATTGTTAGGTAGAAAACCAACACTGTTTTCCCAACTAAGAAGTATAATGGTATAAATTGGTATATATGTATAGTATGTTGTGTTTCTTCAAAGTAAATAATATTTTAAGTGGATTCCCTGTTTTGAGATGCAAATTCAAGATCTTCACTTTTAAAAAATTTTTAAATCACACTAAAGACCTGTGTATAAACAAAGACAATAAAGTAACCAAAGCTGCTTTGATACCTTCTCATTTATATCTGCCTGATTTCTAACATTCTTTTTGCTTTACCCTGGGAATAGATATCTAAAACTCCCTGGATGTAAAAGGATGCCTTCCTTTACTCACTATGCTCCAGACACTCCAGTTTTCTAGCTGTTCCTTGTACATGCCACTATTGCTTAGCCCAGTAGTCCCCAACCTTTTTGGCACCCAGGGATTGGTTTCCTGGAAGACAGTTTTTCCACAAATGGAGCGATGGTTTTGGGATGAAACTGTTCTACTTCAGATCATCAGATCATCAGGCATTAGTTAGATCCTCATAAGGAATGTGCAGCCTAGATCCCTGTCATGTGCAATTCATAATAGGGTTGGCGCTTCTATGAGAATCTAGTGCTGTGGTGGATCTGACAGAAGGCAAAGCTCAGGCAGTAATGCCCGCTTACCCACCTGCTGCCACTCACATCCTGCGAGACCACAGAATGGTACCGGTCCATGGCCTGGGGGCTGGGGACCCCTGGCTTAGCCCCTTTACTGTTGTTACTCACTCTGCCTGGAACTTGCTTCTCCATATCCCTGTGGTTTTGGCTCTTCAGCTTTCAGCTCAATTGGTACCTCCCTCAGCAGAGTCTTTCCCCTGATTACTCATGCTAAATGAGCCTCTCCAGTTGCTTTCTGTCAGTCCGTTTTATTTTCTTTTTGGGACCTACTGCTAAGTACTATTATTTACTTGCGTTTATGTTCATTTTCTGCTCTTTTGGCTATACTGACCCATGACACAGGGAACTTCTCCCCTGTTGTCTCTGCCTTATCCCAGTCTCCTTTCTAGGTACCAGGCACATAGTTGGTACTCAATAAATGTTTATTGAAAGAAAAAAATACTGAGAAATAGTGAGTTTGAAAGTATTCTTTTTAAAAAAAAATCAGTTTAGTTAAAACCTATGTATTTGAGTTATCAGCCAAACGGAGGGTGAGATTGAGGATCTTATAGGGCAGCTATTGCAGTAGAAGGCTATGCTACCTCTATAAGTAGGACAAATGAAGATAATACTTTACTTACCTTTGAGCAGGGCCAACATTTGCCTCAGGGAAAATTTTTAAATTTCTGTACCTGCTTTCAGAACTGTTGAAATGGGTCGATGAAACCCCAAGAATGAAATTATTTTAGTTTGGAAATCTTTTAAGTGGACTTCACCAAATGTTTACTCTAATCATAAACTTCAATCTCATGGTATCATTAGAACATCAAACTTTAGGCTAAGCAACTTCCAGGTGAACCCACCAATAAAAACTGCATTGCACAATGTCTGCTTAAATGATTTAACTGTAATCTAGGTAACCATTGGGAGACATTTAGCAACAACCATCATTTCGTTTTTAGAATCATTTTATGTGAAGGCATTTTCAAACATTAATTAGTAATTAGAGAAAATTGTCCTTTAAAGCCCAGTTCTAGTGTAAAGCAATGAAGTCATGCATACAAATGAATTCTCATCCTGACTTAACTATTGAGAAATGGAGGCAGTTTGCATTTAGCTTACCCCAAAATGGATGTGGATTTAAAGTCAAAAGACAAGAGATAAACCAGGAAAAAATTTGTGACTTATATAATGCAATCATTTCTAAAAGTGAAAAGACCATTAATCTTATAAAAGAATAGGCAGAAGATATTAATAGACAAAGAAAAAAATAAGTTTAAATGGGCCTTTAGACATATGGCAAGGAGGTTCAACCTCTGTCCTAACAAGAATACTGCATATTAAAATTGTACTGAGATACCATTTCTGACCTATCAGATTGTCAAAAATCCTAAACAATATGCTCTATTATGAACTTATGGGGAAACTTGTGCTTTCATGTATTGTTTGTAGGAATGCAAAATGTTACCACTCTATTGAGGGTAACTTGATAATATTTAATGAATATTTACATAAATTTTCCCTTTGACCGAGCCATCCCTAGGATTACAGCAGGAAGATTAACACAAAGCTATTTATTATTTTTCTTAAAATAGCAAATGACTAGAAAAATAACCCAAATATCAAAAAAGTGGACTGCTTGAATAAACTGTGGTATAGCTGTACAATCAAGTATTATACTGTTATAAAAAGAAATGTAAAAAATATGAAAAGGAATGATATTTAGATACTTTTAAGAGTAATTTAAATGAAAAGTGCAAGGTACAGAACAATGTTTGTAGCATACATTTTGTCTAAGAAAGGAAAGAATATTAATTTGTATGTTATATATTCGTTTAAGATTATAATATTAATAAATACAATATAACCATACTATGCTTTTATATAACATATAATGAGTTATAGCAGTATAACTAATATAACGTATTTATATATATTTTTATTTATTTTTTGAGACAGGGTCTCACTCTGTAGTAGTCTGGCTGGAGTACAGTGGCATGATCGTGGCTCACTGCAGCCTCAACTTCCTGGGCTCAAGCCATCCTCCCACCTCAGCTCCCCAAGTAGCTGGTACTGCAGGTGCATTCCGGGGCTCAAGCTATCCTCCCACCTCAGCTCCTCAAGTATCTGGGACTGCAGGTGCATGCTACCACACATGGCTAATTTTTGTGTTTTTTGTAGAGATAGGGATTTATCATGTTGCCTAGGCTGGTTTTGAACTCCTGGGCTCAAGTGATCCTCCTGTCTCGGCTCCCAAAGTGGTGAGATTACAAGTGTGAGCCATGGTATCTGGCCTATATTTGTATATATTATTTATTCATATTTTTAGAAAAAAGTAGTAGACAGGCAAACCAAAAATGTTACCTATGAGGGAGGAAAGCAATAAGTAGAGGGGACAGACCTTGAAACCAAACTTCTATAAGCTTATCTTATTACACAGTTTGACTATGCAACTGTGTGACTATTTCGTATTAATAAATAATTGCATAAAAATGGCAGTCATTAAAAATAAAAGGAAACAAATGAACCTAACTATTGGTGCTGGGGCAAAGATGACATCAAAACTAATGATATTATAGCAAAAGGCTGCAGGAGCCAATTGAAGGGATCCATAAGATGGGATAATTTGAGTATCTAAAATGTTAATGTCTGGAATGGATCAAAACATTTCAAAAATGTATACTGTATGCAACATGTAAAACATATGCCATGAATTCATAATGATACTTTAAAAATAAGTGAAAAATCAAATATTGATCTTAACATTTATGAGATTATTAACTCGTTAATCTGAAGATAATGAATATGTGATTCTTTCCCTTTATCCTGCCTTTTCTACAGAAACTGTACTTCAGCGTTACCAGGTACTTGAAGAGGTTTTTTTTTTTTTTTTTTCCTTCGAGAATTCCAGCTAGATACCGAGGAAATCTAGACTTAGAAAAATTATAGTAATGCAGTCCTCCACTGAAATAATAGTTTTAGGAAGAGATTATCAATAGATGCGCAACCATTAGTTGAGTGAGTGGAAAACTTTATTATGGAGGAGTCAGGGTGTTGACGCAAACTAATGATGAACTTTAGCACCACTAAAGGTGGGATGACCAGACGTTATGTACCTCATTATGTGATACAATGGTAAATACTCAGCACATCACCTTTGAAATTTTCTTACCTAAAAGAAGGAATTGGATGGTATAAAGGAGGCTTAAGAAACCTAACAGCTAACTGCAATGTGTGGACCTTGTTTGGATCATAGTTTGAAAATGCCAGCTGTATTTGTTTTGAGACAGTTGAGAAATTTGTTTGATGATACTAGAGTATAATTGCTAATTCTGTTAGGTTTAATAAAAGTGTGGTAATGATTTTAAATAGTAATCACCTATGCTTGTATACAGAAGCTTATAGGACTAAAAGAGCAAGAAGTTTGTAATTTGCTTTAATACAGTTTTAAAAAAAGATAGTAAGGAACTAGGGGGTTACAACAGGCAGGATTGGCAAAATGTTGATAATTCTGGAAGCTGCATAATACATACATAGGTCTTCATTATATTATTTTCCTTTTGGGTATGTTTGAAAAGTTCAATAATACAAAGTTTTTAGGAGTTGGTGAAGAACCTCTAACTCACATGATTTTCTAAAACAGACACCGAAAAGATAACCACACTTTTCTCCTGAGAGACTTCTCACCAGCTCAAACAGTTCTTGTGTTATTAAAGTACTGGTCTGTGTCAACATTAGAAACTTGGGTGGGGAAAGTTTTTATTGAAATTATATAGCTTATCTGAATATAGATATTCTTTTCCGAAACCTTTAAATTCCACTGAGTACCTTTTCTCTAAATCAGCCCTCTTATTTTAAATGACAGAAAATCTCATTTTGAAGTATTGCAAAGCTCTGCAGTCGCTGTAAGGCCAGAAATCTTTCCTTTTTGTTACGTGAAAGTATCAGTTACACATTGCCACAATACTGTTGTGTGACAAATAACCACAAAATCTTAGTAGCATTATAACAATAAGCTTATTGCTCCCACTTTGGGGTCAGTTGGGTGTCTTCTACGTAGTTCTGCTAATCTTGGTTGGTTTACTGTTACAACGAGCACAGGCTGGTTAGGCCACTGATAAGATTCAATTCTGTTCTGCTTTCTGTTCATACGTCTGTAAACTATCCCAGGCGTAGTCGCTTGATGATGGCAGATATGTAAGAGGAAGCAGTAGGTCCAGTTGCACAACCACTTTTCAAGTGTTCATTCTAGAGCTACCTATTCTCTACTATAGAGGAAAGACTTCTGTGTACTTCACTCAATACTGTGTGAATCATCAGATTTTCCACTCTGGCTAGTGGGAACAGGCACATGGCCAGCACTGTGTATCTGCTGGTTACTGTTTCCTTTTCTTTTAGGTGACTTTGGTGTTTAAGATTCCTTAAACACAATATGAAAAGCAGCAGTAACCGTAAAGTAAAATATTTATAAATTATGTTTCATTAAAATCAATAACTTCTAGTCATCAAAAGACGCTAGAGTGAAAACATAATTCACAGTGAGAAGATATTTGTAATATATAAAGACTCCTAAAAATTAGTAAGAAGACAGCCCAATTTTTGTAAAATGGGTAAAAGACTTAAACAGACATTTCACAAAAAATGATATATGGCCAATGAGCATATGACACAAGTGTTAATAGCATTTGTCATTAGGAAACTGCAAAAAACCCCCAACATATGGCCAAAGTAAAAATTTTCATTTTGTAAAATATGTCAACCCTGACACATATTAAGACTTATACACGCTATATTATATATGTATACGTATGTACACATAGAGGTTTTACTTAATTTAAAAAACCACAAAAGCTTAGCACACACATATACACACCTCCACACACATGAATAGGAAAGTTCACTCATCTAGTTAGTGGCCGAGTAGAGACTGCTATTAAGATCGCTTACAGTTTTCAAACTTTTTTTTAATGGAAGTATACATGTGCGTCTACATTTCTTCGTTCATAACATGAACAGTAAAAATCTAAGCTGCCGGGCACGGTGGCTCACCCCTGTAATCCCATCACTTTGGGAGGCTGAGGTGGGCAGATCACCTGAGATCAGGTGTTCGAGACCAGCCTGGCCAACATGGTGAAACCCCGTCTCTTCTAAAAATACAAAAAACAATTAGCTGGGCGTGGTGTCAGGTTCCTGTACCTGCACCTCCCAGGCACCTACCTAGGAGGCTGAGGCAGGAGAGTCCCTTGAACCCAGGAGGTAGAGGTTGCAGTAAGCTGAGATTGCGCCATTGTACTCCAGCCTGGGCAACAAGAGCGAAACTCCATCTCAAAAAAAAAAAAAAAAAAATCTAAGCCTCTTTGGAGTGAAGGTAAAGGATATAAAATAGCTTTATAAACTGATGAATAATTTAGTAAAGAAAAATACAAAATATGGCAAACATTTTTAAAAGTCTGCTAATACTAAATGTAGGAGATGACATGGAACAGACGGAACTCTTATTCAGAACTGAAGGGTGTATATAATATAACTACTTTGGAACACAGTTTGTCATTGTTTCATGATATTGCAAATGTGCTTAACCTAGTACTTAAATCAGTTCCACTCCTAGGCGTGTACTCTAGTGACAATCTTGTACTTCTAGACCAAGATATGTTAATTTTTATTACCTTGTTTATAATAGCAAATAACATTAAAGATCCCAAATATTTCAATGAATACATAAATTGTGGCAAATTCATAGACAGGGATACTGTAAGATAGAAATAAAATAAATATACTGCAGCTGTAGGAATAATATGGATGAATACCTGAAATAACAGTGTTAAAAAGACAAGTTATAGAAGAATATATAACCTTTTTATAAAGTTCAAAAATAGGCAAAATTGAACAATGTCTTATTTAGGATACCAAAAAGTAAGAGAATTATTAAAAATTTAGAGTAATGGCTATTTCAGAAAAGGTGGGGTTTATTAGGAGAACTTTTACTGTTTTATTATGGACATTCATAAGTGAACTTGGATGGATCTTGATTCTTTTTCTCTGGAGTATACTGGGAGGAGCATACTGACAGTGTCAATCATTTTGGATATATTCAGTTTCTTAAATGGTTATTAGAAGATTCGAGGATGTCAGTTTTAGTCTTATACTTCCTGACTCAACTATTACCTATTCTATTTTATAAATATTAAAAATTTTATAATCATATTTTGAAAATTAAGGTGTTGGAAAAGTAAATACCTTGAAGTAAATAGTTGTTTTCTTTGGCTGGTGATAATACAGGGCACTTTACTTTTTATATTATGCGTTTTTAAATCTTATAGGTCAATAATTAACATGCATTTTTTTATGTTTAGAAAAGATAATTATAGAAAGTAAAATAACAAATGCAAAATGTTTACAATATATTTCTAACAAGGGTGGTAACCTTGAGTTATATGCTATCCTATTAAGCTGTCATGTCAGTCTTGATACTGAAGATATTCTTGCCAATCACCAGGCCCACTATTTACTCCCATTGCCGACTTTCAGATGAACATCTTTATCTTTCATCAGTATTTTAATAAGTCTAAATTTAGGTTAGCGTTTTCTTTATTGGTATAATATACTTGGTATCTGTTTATATGCAGTATTATTAAATAGTTGCCTGCATTCAACAGGAATGGGCTAAATAAAATAAATAAAATTTTAAAAAGTCCCATATCACTTGCTTTAAGTAAAAGTTAATTTTAAAAGCTATGCGATAAATATCCCTTGCCTGCAAGACACTGCCTCTGCAAGACACTGTCTTTTTTTAGAATTTCTTTTAGGACCTGTAACTTGGTGTAAATATGTGATTACAAGAAGTTGTGGTAAAACTTTTTACCACAACTTCTTGTAATCACATATTTACACTTAGTTATAGGTCCGAAAATGAGGATGATGATTATTTTTTTTGAGACAGAGTTTTGCTCTGTTAACTAGGCTGGAGTGTAGTAGTGCAGTCATGGCTCACTGCAGCCTTAACCTCCCAGGCGCAGGTGATCTTGCTGCAGACTCCCGAGTAACTGGGACTACAGGTGCGTGCCACCACACTTGGCTAACCATGGCTAATACCTGGGCACTGGGCTGTTGCCCAGGCTAGTCTCAAATTCTTCCCACCTTGGCCTCCTGTTAATGAGATTACAGGTGTGAGCCACTGTGCCCAGTCAACATTTTAATTTTAAAGGAACAAAATATAAATTATATGGTTATTAAAACCATATTTCTATGATTAATTTAAAATCTTTAAAAAAGTACTTTATATAGAATGTGAAATATTTTAGAAACATATCAATGATGTAATTGATAATGAAACACTAGTTTCCCATAGTATCAAGTTTATACCTATTTCTTGAGTTGACTACCTTGAAGATTATGGTATATCTCCATTTTTATGGGAGAATAAGTCTCCATTTTGATGTTTTTGTGTGTGTTTGCTTTTGTGTGTATGTGATTAGACAAATATAATGGTTGTAGAAAAGGTCTTTTTAACATCCACTTTTCTTATATGACTATATAATTTAAAAAATTATATGTTTATTCTCTTTAGAATTTTTTTTTTCTAAATGAGTACTCTAAAAATGTCACTTTAAATTGAGGCATAATGTTTGGAAAACATAATTTATTTATATTCTTGATGTCGATTTCAATAACATGCTAAGTTTTGCTCTGGTTGAATTTTTCCTGTATCCTAAGAGAAATTAATGACAATATTTTGACATAAGGTTTTCAGATTTTGCATTATTAAAAAAAGATTACAGTTGCATAGAATAAAAGAAAGCAATCCTTTTACTAGTCCTAGGAAAGGATTAGATAAGCATGACATATTTTATAAATTAAACACAATTCTTATTTGGATCAAAAGTCTAAGCAGTTTTTATAGATTTCTCAGGTTAAATGGAAATGTATTCTATTTTTCATAATGTGAAAAAATGTTTAAATTTGTAATTCTTATAATATTTGTATGCTGTAAGTGAGCTACCTCCACTTTATAAACTTACCAAAGTTCCTCCAAAGATATAAATTATGACTAATAATACTTGTTTACCAATTTAAAATTTTCCAACTAAAAGTTAATACTTGATTAAAGTAGTTGTTTATCAACTTTGTAAGCTTGAATTCAGACACAAATCCTTAACCTTTTTAAACAGTCCCTTTCTCCACTCCTTATCCCCACATTTTCTTCCCTAGTAAGGTCACAAAACCCCCTAAACTTAATTATTAAAAATTTTTAACTTCATAGATTCAGAGGGTACATGTGCAGGTTTGTTACAAGGGTATATTGGCTGACTTTTAGATTTGGGGTCACCTAGGTAGTGAGCATAGTACCCAATACATAAGTTTATTCAATCCTTGCCCTCCTCCCCACTGTGTCTGTGGTTCCTATCTTTATGTCTGTGTGTACCCAGTGTTTAGCTTCCAATTATAAGAGAGAACATGCAGTATTTGATTTTCGTTTTCTGTGTTAATTTGCTTACGATAATGGCCTCCACAGCATCACGTTGCTGCAAAGGACATGATTTCATTCTTTTTGTGGCTGTGTAGTATTCTATAATGCAAATGTACCACATTTTCTTTATCCAATCCACCAATGATGGGCACCTAGGTTGATTCCATGTCTTTGCTATTATGAATAGGGCTGCAATGAACATATGAGTGCATGTATCTCTTTGGTAGAATAATTTATTTTCCTTTGTGTGTATAGCCAGTAATTGGATTGCTGAGTTGAATGGTAGTTCTACTTTGATTTCTTTGAGAAATCTCTAAACTAATTTCCATAGTGGCTGAACTAATTTACATTCTCACCAACATCGTATAAGCGTCTCCTTTTCTCTGCAGCATTGCCAACATCTGTTATTTTTTAAGTTAAAAAAATAATTTCAACTTGTATTTTAGATCAGGGGGTACATTTGCAGGTTTGTTGCATGGGTATATTGTGTGATGCTGAGGTTTAGGGTATGAATGATAGTGTCACCCAGGTAGTGAGCATAATACCTGATAGGTAGTTTTTTGGCACTTGCCCCACTTTCTCTCTCCTCTCTCTAGTAGTCTCCAGTGTCTGTGTTCCTGTCTTTATGCCCATGTGTACCCAGTATTTAACTTTCACTTACATATGAGAACATGTGGTTTGGTTTTCTGTTCCTGCATTAATTCACATAGGATAATGGTGTCCAGCTGCATCCATGTTGCTGCAAAGGACATGATTTCATTTTTTTTATGAATGCATAGTGTTCCATGATGTGTATGTACCACGTTTTCTTTACTCAATCCATCATGGTTGATTCCATGCCTTTGCTATTGTGAATAGTGCTGCAATCAACTTACGAGTATCATTACTCATGTCATTATGATAGAACAACCTGTGTCATTATGATAGAACTATTTATATTCCGATATATCCAGTAATGAGATTTCTGGGTCAATTGATAGTTCAGTTTTAATTTCTTTGAGAAATCACCACACCGCTTTCCACAGTGGCTGAATTAATTTACATTCCCACAAGCAGTGTATAACCATTTTCTTTTCTCCATAACCTCTTGCTAGCATCTGCTGTTTTTTGACTTTTTCATAATAGCCCTTCTGACATGTGTGAGGTGGTATCTCATTGTGATTTTTTGTTGTGGGAAGTCAGAGACCCTGAACGGAGGGACCAGCTGGAGCCGCGGCGCAGGAACATAAATTGTGAAGATTTCATGGACATTTGTCACTTCCTTAATAATACTCTTATAATTTCTTACACCTGTCTTTAATCTCTTAATCCTGTTATCTTCGTAAGCTGAGGATGTACATCACCTCAGGACCCTGTGATGATTACGTTAACTGTACAAATTGATTGTAAAACGTGTGTTTGAACAATATGAAATCAGTGCACCTTGAAAATGAACAGAACAACAGTGATTTTAGGGAACAAGGGAAGACAACCGTAAGGTCTGACTGCCTATGGGGTCGGGCAAAAATAGCTGTATTTTTCTTCTTGTAGAGAGCCTATAAACGGATGTGCAAGTAGGCTCGCTAAATTCTTTTCCTAGCAAGGAATATTGATATTAATACTCTAGGAAGAGAATTGCATTTCTGGAGGGAGGTCTATAAACCACCGCTCTGGGAGTGTCTGTCCTGCAGTTGAGATAAGGACTGAGATACGCCCTGTTTCCTGCAGTACCCTCAGGCTTACTAGGATTGGGAAAACCCCAGCCCTGGTAAATTTGAGGTCAGACCTGTTCTGTGCTCTCAAACCCTGTTTTCTTTTTTCTTTTTTTATTATACTTTAAGTTTTAGGGTACATGTGCACAGTGTGCAGGTTAGTTACATATGTATACATGTGCCATGTTGGTGTGCTGCACCCAGTAACTCGTCATTTAACATTAGGTATATCTCCAAATGCTATCCCTCCCCCCTCCCCCCACCCCACAACAGGCCCCAGTGTTTGATGTTCCCCTTCCTGTGTCCATGTGTTCTCATTGTCGAACCCTGTTTTCTGTTAAGATGTTTATCAAGACAATATGTGCACAGCTGAACATAGACTCTTATCAGGAGTTCCTGATTTTGTCCTTGTCCTGTTTCCTCAGAAACATGTGATCTTTGTTCTTTTTGCCCTTTGAAGCATGTGATCTTTGTGACCTAGTCCCTGTTCGTACACCCCCTCCCCTTTTGAAATCCTTAATAAAACTTGCTGGTTTTGTGGCTCAGGTGGGCATCACGGTCCTACTGATTCGTGATGTCACCCCCGGTGGCCCAGCTGTAAAATTCCTCTCTTTGTACTCTTCCTCTTTATTTTTCAGATCAGCTGACACTTAAGGAAAATAGAAAGAACCTATGTTGAAATATTGGGGGTGGGTTACCCCAATGGTTTTTTCTTTCTTTTTTTTTTTTTTTTTTTTTTTTTGATATAGGGTCTCACTCTTTTGCCCAGGCTGGAGTGCGGTGGCATGATCTTGGCTCACTACAGTCTCTGCCTCTTGGGTTCAAGCGATTCTCCACAGATATGTATCACCATACCCGGCTAATTTTTGTATTTTTAGTAGAGATTGGGTTTCACCATGTTGGCCAGGCTGGTCTTGAACTCCCAACCTCAGGTGATCCACCCACCTTGGCCTCTGAAAGTGCTGGGATTACAGGCCTGAGCCACTGCACTCAGCCTCATTGTGGTTTTGATTTGCATTTCTCTAAAGATTAATGATACTGAGCATTTTTCATCTGCTTGTTGGCCACATGTATGTCCTCTTTTGAAAAATGTATTTTCACATGCTTTGCCCACATTTTAATGGGGTTCTTTGTTTTTTTGCTTGAAATTTGTTTAAGCTCCTTGTAGATTCTGGATATTAGAGCTTTGTTGGATGCATAGTTTGCAAATAATTTCACCCATTCTGTAGGTTTTCGGATTGCTGTGTTGATAGTTTCTTTTTCTGTGCAGAAGCTTTTTAGTTTAATTAGATTCCACTTGCCAACTCTTGCTTTTGTAGCAGTTGCTTTTGAGGACTTAGTAATAAATTCTTTGCCAAGGTTGATATCCAGAGGGTATTTCCTAGGTTTTCTTCTAGGATTTCTATAGTCCTTGGCCTTACATTTTAGTCTTTAACCCGTCTTGAATTAATTTTTTTTTTTTTGAGGTGGAGTCTGGCTCTGTCACCCAGTCTGGAGTGCAGTGGTACCATCTTAACTCGCTGCAACCTCTGCCTCCAGAGCTCAAGTGATTCTCCTGCCTCAGGCTCACAAGTAGCTGGGATTATAGGCACATGCCACCATACCTGGCATTTTTTTTTTTTGTATTTTTGGTAGAGACAGGGTTTTACCATGTGAGCCAGGCTGGTCTCAAACTCCTGGCCTCAAGTGATCTGCCAGCCTCGGCCTCCCAAAGTGCTGGGATTACAGGTGTGAGCCACCCCACCTGGCCATCTTGAATTAATTTTTGTGTATGGTGATATGTAGAGATCCAGTTTCATTCTTTTGCATATGGTTAACCAGTTATCCCAGCACCATTTATTGACTAGGGAGTTCCTTCCCCATTTTTTATTTTTTATTTTCTTTTTTTTCATTTTCTTTTTTTTTATTATTATACTTTAAGTTCTGGGATACATGTCCAGGATGTGCAGGTTTGTTACATAGGTATACATGTGCCATGGTGGTTTGCTCAACCCATCATCCACATTAGGTATTTCTCCTAATGCTATCCCTCCCATAGCCCCCACACCCCCCAACAGGCCCTGGTGTGTGATGTTCCCCTCCCGGTGTCCATGTGTTCTCATTGTTCAACTCCCACTTACAAGTGAGAACTTGTGGTGTTTGGTTTTCGATTCCTGTGTTAGTTTGCTGAGAATGATGGTTTCCAGCTTCATCCATGTCCCTGCAAAGGACATGACCTCATCCTTTTTTATGGCTGCATAGTATTCCAGGGTGTATATGTGCCACATTTGCTTTATCCTGTCTATCATTGATAGGCATTTGGGCTGGTTTCAAGTCTTTGCTATTGTGAATAATGCTTCAATAAACATATGTGTGCATGCATCTTTATAGTAGAATGATTTATAATCCTTTGGGTATATACCCAGTAATGGGATTGCTGGGTCAAATGGTGTTTCTGGTTGTAGATCCTTGAGGAATTGCCACACTGTCTTCTACAATGGTTGAACTAGTTTACAGTCCCACCAACGGTGTAAAAGTGTTCCTATTTCTCCAGATCTCCAGTATATGTTGTTTCCTGACTTTTTAATGATCACCATTCCAACTGGAGTGAGATGGTATCTCATTGTGGTTTTGATTTGTGTTTCTGTAATGACTAGTGATGATGAGATTTTTTTCTTATGTTTGTTGGCCACATAAATGTATACTTTTGAGAAGTGTCTGTTCATATCCTTTGCCCACTTTTTGATGGGGTGGTTTGCTTTTTTCTTGTAAATTTGTTTAAGCTCCTTGTAGATTCTGGATATTAGCCCTTTGTCAGATGGATAGATTGCAAAATTTTTCTCCCATTCTGTAGGTTGCCTGTTCACTCTGATGATAGTTTCATTTGCTGTGCAGAAGCTCTTTAGTTTATTTAGATCCCATTTGTCAATTTTAGCTTTTGTTGCCATTGCTTTGGTGTTTTAGTCATAAAGTCTTTGCGCATGCTTGTGTCCTGGATGGTATTGCCTAGGTTTTCTTCTGGGGTTTTTGTGGTTTTAGGTTTTATGCTTAAGTCTTTAATCCATCTTGAGTTAATTTTTGTATAAGGTGTAAGGAAGGGGTCCAGTTTCAGTTTTCTACATATGGCTAGCCAGTTTTCCCAACACCATTTATTAAATAGGGAATCCTTTCCCCATTGCTTGTTTGTGTCAGGTTTGTCAAAGATCAGATGGTTGTAGATGTGTGGCGTTATTTCTGAGGCCTCTGTTCTGTTTCATTGGTTTATATATCTGTTTTGGTACCAGTACCTTGCTATTTTGGTTACTGTAGCCTTGTAGCCTTTTTGATTTTAGCTGCAGCCTTTTTTATTTTAGCTACTCTATTGAGCGTGAAATGTTACCCCATTGTGGTTTTAATTTACATTAGATCATGTTGAACACTTTTTTGTGTACCTATTTGCCATTCCTATAACTTCTTTTGTGAAGTGTATATTCACTCTTTACTGCAAGGGAATTATTAGTCTTTTTACTTTGGTTGTATATATTGTGGATATGTCTTCTTCTGTATAGCTGTCTTCTTGTTTCTACTATTTAACAATAACAACAAAAGGATGTTATACATAAAAGATACTGATATATTTAATACTTCTAAGCTGCTGGCACTTTTGGAAGGAAAGTAATTAGTATTTAAAATGCAAACTTTGTAATTTTAAATTTAAAACAAAAATTACGTTCTATTTTGTTTTTGATTTCAGGTGCAATTAAAAACTAGCATTTCTAGTCAGTATGTAATTCGGATGCAGCCGACTAATAGATGCCTTTCTACACTGGAGTGTGCAGCTGTTGCTCTTTCCATCTTGGAGAAAAATAATTACATACAAGAGGTACGTCTTTATAAGGTTATAGTTTTTGAAAGTGGGAGTTTTCTTTGATTTTACATGGAAGATTTAGACATGCTTGTTAAATTTGTAACTCATATGACAAGTAGAATCTTCTGTGATATAAATTTATGTACTTTTATAACCTTCTTTTCCCTCTGGTGTTTTTCTGTGTGTGTTTAGCATTCCAGATTGCATTATTTAAATATTCATACTAAGCTGTGCAAACAGCATTTGTAATATGCAAAATTACATTTAAGTAGCGCAACATTAAGTAGTTTTTTGACTAGATTTTTCTTTTAGTGTTTTCTCTTCTCTTTTTGGTATTTTGTGTTCTCTTGTGCTCAGCCTTTGCTTCTTTTTAGTTAAAAGAACATTCTATAGCAACATTTTTATTTTTGCATTGGTGCCGTTATTTGAGGAGGTATACTAACTTTCTGTTTCTTGTGTTAACCTTGCTTAGAATGTAAAAAAAGACATTTTTCTTGAAAAAATGCCTAGAGAATATGAAAATGTTATAACCTGCAATTATTTCATTTAATTTCTATGAAAGCATGATGATTTCATATATAATTAATAATCATCAGCAAAGAATAATGTTTCAGTGTGCTTACTAACATCTCAGTCTTTTGGAACATATAAGGAACAGCATTTGTAGCAAAAGAAAAAATAGTGAAATAAAACCTACATTGTTAGGGTTTTTTAGTTATTGAAAAGTTTTGATAAATACAACTCATGAAGAAAGTCAGAGGATAATGAGCACAACTAAAAGGGATTTATAGCTCCCCCTTCAAAACACAGCATGAACACGTGCATGCACACATGCACATACACACATGTGCGTGAGGTACTCTTTCCTGCCTTCTTTCTTTCTCATTATCCATTATGGTTACATTTATGAGTATGCCTTAAACACGAAGGAAATTTCAATAATAGATGAAAGCTCAGTTCAGAGTAAATGTATTAGCTACCAAGATATTAATCCTAAAGAGAACAAAAAGATATCAAAAGCAAGGAGTGTCAAAGAATGTTAGAAGCAGGCATTGAATTACTTTTTTCCTCTCTTCTGCCCTAAGCTGTGGAATATGTCAGAGTTGGAGACTTTTTTTTTCTTTTGAAAAAAGTAGGCTTTGTGTGTGTGTGTGTGTGTGTGTGTGTGTGTGTGTGTGTGCATGTGTTTGAGCAGACTTTGTTTAGGGTCTAGGCAATTTCACTTTCTCTGCCTTTGAAAAAAAATTCATGAAGGACCATAGTTTCTTACTTTAAATGAGCAGGGAGTGTTCTCAGACACCTTTCCATCTCCTCTAACCATGTCACCTACTCCCATGTCCCTAGCCATGAACATAGTACTTTATATACCCCATATGCATCTTTCTGTTTTATTTACCATCATCTCTGTCTATTTTTAAGCAAATATATATACATACACACTCTTCACAGGTGTCTTAATAGAATTATGTAACCCAGTGCTGTTGTTTAAACTTTCTTTCTCTACAGTCTCTGCGTTTTCTTTTTTGTTGATGTGAAACTCTGGGAGCAGACAACATCAGAGCAAACAAGGACCCACTGAAAGTTCAAATTTTGAGGGAAAAATATATTCCTTAGCTATAGATTTAAAGCTTACTTTTCTCCCCTTTTGGGTTCTGGAAATAATTCTTTATGGACTTATATCTCTTATTCCCACAATTGGAATTGGATCTTTACTGCAATCCTAAATGTAACCTTTAAGGTTAGTAATGGTGGTGGTTATGGTAATAGTAGCTGTAGAATAATAGGGTTACAGTTAAGGATAGGGTTTGTACTACTACTACTACTAATTCTGCTGGTGCTCCCTTCTCTCCAGTTTTATATTATTTTGTACGTTATATTAATGTACCATCTACTTGTAAAAAAAAGATAAATTTAAAAATTAATATACCATTATATTAGGAACCCTATTAGCTAAGAATGTTTCAGGCTTTATTTTACAAATGTTCTAGACTCTACAAAGTATTAGAATGAATTCTTTCAAAGTTAACTGATGAGAAACTTTTTGAAAAAATGATATAACATTATATAGTTAGGACAACTTTCTTCCTGTTGTTTTAGGGCCTCTTCTTCATCAGCATTTTTTCATTCTTTCATTACTTCTATTGTTTTATATAACCCGAGGCATTTATTGATGACATAAAGCCACAGGCTGACTTGAATCTTGCTAGATTGTGCTTTGTGATGTGATATCTTAAAAAACAAAAAAAGAAAAAAGGAATCCTTATTGTGACAACTTGAGACTTGCAAAATACATTCTGAGTGTAATACCTAACAAACAGCAAAGTTTAAGATAACAGAATGGTGACAGGACCCATTATCTCTTCAGCTTTTGTTACTGTTGTCTGTAGATAAAATTAAACATAAAGTCCCAAAGTAATAGTGAGGTCTTAGAGCCCTCATTCTGCTTGCTTTGGTTGCCAGGAGTAATTGTACTGCAGTGGCCAGGAGTAGAAAAAGGATATTTGACAGTCATACCTGGGATTTGGGAGGTACTGATAACATGGTGGGAGAGTGAGCAGAAGAAATACATAATAAAACATCTCAAGTTACTTGTTATTACAGATGGCAAAAATTGCCTCCAGCCACAATTTATAGTAAAAGCTGTTTTCTTAATGGGGGAACCCCACATCTAGCCTTTTCAAATCTAGTTACGAGAAAAAAATTAGCATCTAGTTACGATAATAAATTAGCATCTTTGTGAAATGCAGTACCAGTCTGCCCTAAACATAGGTGTTTTCTTGCCCTCCTGGGGAGGAAAGTGATGACATACACTTTTTCCCAATAACCTTTTATCAGGGCCGTTCTAATAAAACCTTAAGATGGTGGGAGAGAATAGTAAATTTTCTTTTTCTTTTTGCTTTCTTTTTCCTCTTCTCTTTGCTTCACTTTCCTTCGCTTTTCTTTTTCTTTTTTCTTTTTCTTTTCCAACAGAGTCTTGCTCTGTCACCCAGGCTGGGGTGCAGTGGCGTGATCTTGATTCACTGCAACTTCTCCGTCCTGGGTTTAAGTGATCCACCCCAGCCTCCCAAGTAGCTGGGACTACAGGTGCATGCCACCATGCCCAGCTAATTTTTGTATTTTTTGTAGAGATGGGAGAGGCGGGGGGAGTCTCATGTTGCCCAGATTGGTCTTGAACTCCTAGGGGATTTAAGCGATCCACCCGCCTTGGCCTGCCAAAATGTTGGAATTACAGGCCTGAGCTACCGTGCCTGCCAGAGAAGAGTAAATTTTCACTTGGCTTCATTCTATAGAGGCAGGGCTCCTCAAAATAAAGAACTTGGCACACAATAGCTTTGTTAGTCTGTTGTCTCATCCTCACTCTTTATTCTAGAGCAGTTTTTCAAGCACCTGAGAGCATGGCTACATGAAAGTAGCACGATGTGGATTTTGAAGTAGTTTTGAATTACAACTTATTATCATCACTTTTTGCAAGTGGGCAGACCACATAATTTCTTTGTACTTGTATTCTTATCTGTAGTATACAAATAGCTACCTCATAGTATTTCTTTTTTTTTATATTTTAATAAAAATATTTTATTTAGTAATAATAGTAGTGTATAACATTTGTAAGATAGTGTATAGATACTTATTATTATTATTATTTTATTTATTTATTTATTTTTTTTTTATTATACTTTAGGTTTTAGGGTACATGTGCACAATGTGCTGGTTTGTTACATACTGAGATAATAATGAGTAATTGCCACAGTTGTCAACGCAGGCACTCAAAAAGAGTTAATCTTTTTGCCCGTCTTTTCCTCTCTAATTTTTGCCTGTAGATTGGCAAAAGAAAGTCTGAACTAAAAGGTGGTGGCTTTCATTAGCTACTGCAGTATTTACCAGGACTTTTCATACCTTGGAAGCCTTTAGCTTGAGGTTCTTTTTTATTACAGAAGCTTTTCTGCTTACAAAGTTTTATCATAGGAATTTTTAAAGATAGATGTGGCAAAACCTCCTGCTATAGCCTGCATGTTTTAGCTCTGCCCAATATCTGCAGCTGGTAGTAATGGTTCCTTGAAAACTGTCACTTTTCACATGCAGCAAAAAGAATTTACTAGGATAGGCTACAACTTTTACTCTAAAGTTGAAATCACGTGAGATGACAAAAGTTTATGCATCTCTCATGCTGTTTGTCTAATGGGATTACCCTGACGACCTCTGCTGATTGCAGTCACTCAGGCACCCAACCTGATGGAGGAACTATCTAGATAATTCATCCCACTTTCATCAAGGAAGGAGCAAGGAAGGTGGTGAATCCTATACCACTTTTAATGCTTCTGCCCTGAGGTGACACATATTAGTTGTACTCACATTTCATTAACCAAATGAAGTTATATAGCTGTGACTAAATTTAAAAAGGGATAGAAAATACCAGTCTGCTCATGTATCAAGAAGGAGGTCTGGCCTATTTGTGAACAGCTGTAGGGAGTACCAACAGATGGAGTGGGGATCTAATCCAGATCTGCCTGTTTCCAAAATTCGTTCTCTTCATTACCTCAGCAAATTGATAGAATCTTATCTTCAGGATGTAAAAGTTGGAATCTTTTGACCGTAAGAATATGAATTTTCTTCTGAATACAAGAATATAATAAGTGTCATAAAATATCAATAGAATCTTCAGTTGTCTTGGTGTGTATGTCATCCTAGGTATGTTTCCTAGGTACAATGTTTCAGAATACAGTCCACTGTGCTGACTCTGTAAAGTACGGAAAGTCATATATAGTTATTTTAGCATTCCCTCTCTTGTTTTCCTCATTAAAATAAATTATGGGAACACGCATAAGGAGTTTTCTACAATAGTATTGTGCAGAGCCTTTCCAAGATGTTTACCTTTTTTCTTTCTATCTCTTTCCTTCCTTCCTTCCTTCCTTCCTTCCTTCCTTCCTTCCTTCCTTCCTTCCTTCCTCCCTCCCTCCCTCCCTCCCTCCCTCCCATCCTTTCTTCCTTCCTTGTCCCTACCCTTTCCCTTCCCTTTCCCTTCTTTCCTTCCTTTTCTTTCTTTTCTTTCAGTTCTCATTCTGGGCCAGATGTGGTGGCTCACACCTGTAATCCCAGCACTTTGGGATGCCGAGGTGGGTGGATCACGAGGTCAGGAGTTCGAGACCAGCCTGGCCAATATAGTGAAACCCTGTCTCTACTAAAAATACAAAAATAAGCCGGGCGTGGTGGCGTGCGCCTGTAGTCCTAGCTACTCAGGAGGCTGAGGCAGAAGAATCACTTGAACCCAGGAGGCGGAGGTTGCAGTAAGCTGAGATTGTGCCACTGCACTCCATCCTGGGTGACAGAGCAAGACTCCATCTCAAAAAAAAAAAAAAAAAAAAAGGAGAAGAAAAGTTCTCATTCTGTCACCGAGACTGGAGTGCAGTGATATGATCGTGGCTCACTGCTGCTTTGACCTCCCAGGCTCAAGCGATCCTCCTGCCTCAGGCTCCTGAGTAGCTGGGACCACAGGTGCACACCACCATGTCTGGCTAATTTTTTCTATTTTCTTTTTTTTAATAGAAACAGGGTCTTGCCTTATTGCCTAGGCTGGTCTCAAACTGCTGGGCTTAAGCAATCCTCCTGCATCAGCCTCCCAAAATGCTAGGATTACAGATGTAGGGGTGTGTATTACAGTCAGGAATTATATTTGCCTGCATGTAAGAGAGCCCTTACTGCAGTGGTTAATTCACATGGGGTTTTCTTTTTCTCCTGTAAATCAGAAATGCTGAGGTGGGCAGTCCTGACTGGGAATGCAGCTTGAAAAAGACTTCAGGGACAAGTTTTCTTTTCTTTCTGTCCATCATCTTATGTATTTGGCTTTAATCTTCATGTTTATTGCCCAGTAGTCACATGATGCTTGTCCTACCTTCAACAATTATTTTCTAGGCAGGAAAAAAGGACAAAAACTTATGCCTGCTAAGTTTGTCCTCTTTAAAGAGTATCTCTAGAAGCCCCATCAAAGGACTTCTAGTTACATCTCCTTGGATAGATTGGGTCATTGGTCAATGTAATATTAGTAGCTGGACACATTGCTACCTTGAATATAATTTGAATTATTTTAATAAGGGAGAAAATAATGAATATGAAGAAGCAACTGCTAGTGACTATCACAATTTTTTAAGAGTTCATTGTAAATTAAAGCTATTAAGCCCTTTTTCTACCACTTGTGTTGTGCATCAGCCTCCCAAAATGCTGGGATTACAGATGTGAGAGTGTGTGTTATAGTTAGGAATGGTATTTGGCCGCATGTAAGAGAACCCTTACTGCATTTGTTAATTCATGTGGGGTTTTCTTTGTGGGTTAATACATTTTCACGTAGACATCGTGAATTTTTTGTAGTTAAACCTATCAGTTTTTTCTTTGTTTGTTTTGTGCTCCTTTAACAATCTGTTTAACTAAGTTTTTTTGCTATTATTTTTGAAAACATCTTCATCAGGGGTCTCAGGCCCAAGGAAGGAATCTCACCCAAAATATGTTTAAAACACTGGCATAGTGTTGTTATTTTTTTTAATTTTTGAATTTGAATAACTTCAGGTAGAGCATGTACTCCAGCTGTATTACAACCGCCACTATTCTCTGTTGGCTTGTAAAGAACCACCCAGTTTACCTGTTTCTATTACCGTGGCTGGCCTATAGGTATTTGAATTTAGATGGTTCAGATATTGTTAGAATGATTTCAAATGCACCAAGACCTGAGTATCTAACTTGTATGTGGTCCATGGCACTATTGTGAGAGAAATAGCAAACCGTTTACCCATTGCTGCCATCGTCTAATTGTTATCAGGTGTCACTAAGCTTGCATTAATTTGTCATAGAAACTGAATTGACTATTTTGGTGTACTTATCTTTGTATTTAAATGTCTCATTTAGTCTGCTTGTTATGGATTCAATTATAATGGCAACAATATTTCCTGGTGTTTGAATAAGTTAATGTATAAAACTCATATCAGACTTTATAACCTATGTGGAAAATCAGTATTTGTATCTTTTTACTAAAATTCCTTACTGTGATATTAAGGTATGAATTTTAAAGACATTATTTATCTAGAAATAATTATATATTTATATATAATGCCTATTGTTCCTCATAGTTAAAAGCCAATCCTAATAAAAGAAACATAACTCCTATTTCTGAATGAAAAATGTAGATAGAATATCATGATTTGTCGCAGATACTTTTTTAGTGTCTTTTTTCTCTTAACAGACTTTGCTTCGCCCTCTTCAAGCTTTATGCTCTTTTCAACTTCAGCATGGTGCCCAAATTCGCCTCAGCAAGGAACACCTTCTGAAAAATGGATTATATCCTAAACCAATGCCAAAGAACAAACGCAAACTCAGGAAAATGGAATTGTTAATGAATAGTGTTAAAATTTAGTACAGTTATTCTTTTGGTGCTAGCTTAACTGTCTTCATGTAACAATACCAAATTAAGTTTTCATATAGTTTAGGTCTGTAGGTTTTTGACTTGCTAAAGAAGAATGAGAATTGCATACTAATCTTACCCAGAAGAAGGAAGTAAACCAAATATTCATAAAAACAAATAAACAGAAATTCACTGGCTCACTGAAAAGCAGGATTTCATACTGTACTTGTTTTTAAAAATGTCCCTCTAATACATGTTTTCAAACCCAAATTTAAAATATGATTTGTTGTTGAGATGGGTTAGAAGTTCTTACTTGTAAAATAGAAGGAAATTGTTGTAGTGGATTGGAACGGTGTTGTTTCTGTTAATGTTTATAAATAATTAGGTGTAGACCAATAATATAAGATTCCTACATCAGTTTGCAGTCCTGACTTTATAGTTTGAAATAAGTAGCAAAAGAAAATTATGATAATCAAGTAATTTATTATTTTGTAAAATAGTATAAAGGAATAAGGAAATTTTAAGTATGGTTTAGGGGCTAAATTTGAACTCAGCTAATATGATTTAAGTGCTCTACTAATTGCCCTGATTTTTAAAGAGGTGCATGTAATTTTGAAATAGCACAGACTTTCATTTGTAATCACTCTGGATAAATTTGTATTTTTCAGTGTTCATTGAACAGGCTTATTGACTCTGGTAAACTTATTGATGTTTTCATATGGAAAATAGTGGAATGTGATACAATTGTTATTTTCGGAACATATTTCTTTAGGGCTATTTAAGATAACATTTTTAATGGGCAAAAACTTTCCATTTGAGAGAAAAAATTCTTCCTGCTCTGTGGGAAAATATTTGCTGAGATTTTGTATAGAATAAGATACATGTATGTAAGATATATGTATATTCAGCACAAGTCTACTGCAATTATATACACATTTTGGCAAGAAGAGGGGATTTTGTTTAGTCTTTGTTCATGACTTCTAGAGTTTCCTGTATCTAGTGTTAAGTTGTAAGGAAAAGCTAAACATGCAATTTAAAGGTAAACTTGATAACTATTTATGGAGCATAGACCAATGATTATTTCTCACAGTTTTCATGCTCATTTGTTTATTATTTACTTGGATTAGACTCATTAAAAGCTATAATGCTGGTCACAATTAGAATGCTAATATTTGGGGAAACTATGCAGAAAATATTTTAAAATATTAAAAGTTAGAGTGCTAGCTTCTATTGTTGATTTATTTTTGGATTTAAAAACAAATTAGGGCTGGGCCCATTAGCTCACACCTGTAATCCCAGCACTTTGGGAGGCTGAGATGTGAGAATTGCTTGAGCCCAGGAGTTTGAGACCAGCCTGGGCAATGTGGTGAGACCCCATCTCCATACAAAATTAAAAAAAAAGTAATTAGCTAGATGTGGTGGTGTGCACCTGTAGTCCTAGCTACTTGGGAGGCTAAGGTGGGAGGATCACTGGAGCCCAGGACATCAAGGTTGCAAGGAGCTATGTTCATTCCACTGCACTCCAGCCTGGATTACAGAGTGAGACCTGTCTAAAATAAATAAATAAATAAATAAACAAACTAGCTCATTTACAATGTAAAGCACCTAATATCAAATGATTATTTGGTGTACTAGAAAAGAAACAGCATATAATAATGTATAATAGTTTCTTAACAAGTGGGGCTAAAATCATTTTATAGTAATTTTTCACATTGATATTAAACTTCATGAGTTTCTTTTTTTTATTATTATTATTATTATTATTATTATTACTACTATGTGAGATGGAATCTCGCTCTGTAGCCCAGGCTGGAGTGCAGTGGCGCAATCTCGGCTCAATACAAGCTCTGCCTCTTGGGTTTACGCCATTCTCCTGCCTCAGCCTCGTGAGTAGCTGGGACTACAGGTGCCCACCACCACACCCGGCTAATTTTTTGTATTTTTAGTAGAGACAGGGTTTCACCGTATTAGCCAGGATGATCTCCATCTCCTGAACTTGTGATCCGCCTGCCTTGGCCTCCCAAAGTGCTGGGACCGCGCCCAGCCGTCATTATTATTTTTTAAAAAGAAAATTCCCCCTACCCCCAATATACCATTTTGTATCTCAAAATTTTACTTTATTGATTTTTAAGAGTAATTTCTACTTTTATCTTTTAAATAAAACATTTTAGAGTATTTTTGAAGACTTAAAAAGCTTAAAATTTAGTGTTTTTGGAAATGTATAAAATTTTCTTGAAGTATGTATAGTTTTCCAAATTACTTTACTGACCTGTTAACTCACTTTACTTGTTTTTTACTTATTTTTTCCTGACCTCTTAACAAGGCGAGTCCATTTAATCATCTGTGGTATAAAATGCTTCTCTGGTCACCTGTTCTCATTAAACAGTTGTAAGTTAAGTTTTAAAAGCCATTATTTTAATTACTAAAAGTTCTCAAGTGTGTAGTATTATTATGTGAGTATTTTAACTGAAAAATTAATCAGGCTTTTAAAAATTATTTTTTATTGTATTAGTTGGCTTTTAAATTCAGATTCTTTATATTTGCTTGATTTTCCTGGAAGTTCCAAGTTTTATGAATTTGTAGCTGATAGTAGGCTTTACTTGTGTACCCCATCTGCACTTTGATATCGTGTAGATGGTTTTGTGAGTTATTTGAACCATGTAACTCAGAGAATAGTATTTCCTTATACATAAAGTGATCTCACTTTTAATCAGCTCGTTTATACTATGTTAAAAATCAATGTGTGTAATGAGAGGTATTGAGAGTTTCTCGCACACGTGAGTATAAAAGGTTGAGAACTAGATTATACGAAGTAGTAAGTCACAGTGCATGGCAACTTTCTACAGGTTGGATTACAAGACTTCTTATGTGGAATAGGAGAATTATATTGGGAAAAAATTATTTTCTCTAACTTTAAGACTCCAGAGACAGTTTTCTTAGTCATGACCAGTAATATTTTTCAAATATTTTGGAAGGAATAAGCTCCTCACTATACCACCAGTTAGTGATTTATTTATTTATGTATTTTAGAGACAGGGCCTCCTTCTGTCACCCAGTTTGGAGTGCAGTGGTGTAATCATAGCTTACTGTAGCCTCAAACTCCTGGGCTCAAGTGTTCCTCCCACCTCAGCCTCCCAAGTAGCTAGAACCTCAGCCCCATGCCACCACATTCAGATAATTTTAAATTTTACTAGTTTCATTTAATTTTTGTGGAGATGGGGGTCTCGCTGTGTTGTTTAGGCTGGTCCTGAACTCCTGGCCTCAAGCGTTTCTTCTGCCTTGGCCTCTCAGTAAATTATATAGAAGAGCACTTCTGTATAATTCACTCAGTTGCTTCATCACCTTTTTCCAGCTGTTGCCCTAAATAGGTTTAAAAATGTGATGATGTTATTAGAAAATCCTTTCCATTGAATTTCAGGGATGCTGAATTTCAGGGAGCTAAATTGTTGACTCTTGTATGTAGTTGTTACTGGTTCAGAAGTAAATTTTATTGATGCTGCAAGTAAAAAATTAGATCTGACTTAGTAAACTCAAAAGTTTTACAAAACTATTTTACTATGTAGATGTATTTCTTTAAAATAGGTATGGATGGATATTTTAATGAATAAATAATATTGCATTATAGATGCAATGAAACTTTGCATTTAATTTGCCCCATAAGTAGGCTTTTTCTAGAATGAATTACTATCTCTTAAATTGTCCAATCTAGATTTTTATTAGCTCCATTAACTTAAAGCATATTCTCTTTCTTTTCTCTTCACACTTTTTTCCTCCTTCCCAGGGTCTTCTTCTCCCTCTTTCATCACCTACGTTGTCCCCCTTCCTTTTATACTATTCTTATCGTATGTACTAGCTGTTGTTCTTTATACAAATACTCATACATCCTTGCATAGCATGTTTTTAAACAAAAGATACTGTAGTGGTCTTAACAGTTTACAATTTTATATTTAAAAATTATTCAGGAAATCTGGAAATCCCTGACTTTTTACACCATGCTGATCACTTGACTCCTGTCTTAGTCCATTCTGGCTGCTACCTCAGAATACCAGAGACTGGGTAGCTTATGAAAAACAGAAATTTATTTCTTCTAAGTCTGGAGGCTGGGGAAATACAATATCAAGGTGCCAGCAGGTTTGGTGTCTGGTGAGGGGCCCACTGACTGCTTCATAGATGGTGCATTCATTCTAGCTGTGTCTTCACCTAGTGGAAGGGTCGAGCTAGCTCTCTGGGACCCTTATTGCCTAATCATCCCCCAAAGGTTCCACTTCCTAATCCTATACCTTGGGAATTAAGGTTTCAACATGTGAGTTTTGTGGGGACACAAACATTCAGACCATAGCAACTCCTGTACTCTACTAAAATGCATATTAGAGAAATCAGTAATTGTCTTTCAGTTTTTAAGAATTATTCACTTGAGCCTAGCGTGGTGGCTCACATCTGTAATTCCAGCACTTTGGGAGGCCAAGGCGGGTGGATCACGAGGTCAGGAGTTCAAGACCAGCCTGGCCAAGATGGTGAACCCTCGTCTCTACTAAAAATACAAAAATTAGCCAGGCGTAGGGGCAGGCACCTGTAATCCCAGCTACCCAGGAGGCTGAGGCAGAGAATTGCTTGCACTTGGGAGGCAGAGGTTTCAGTGAGCTGAGATGTACCACTGCACTCTAGCCTGGGCGACAGAGTGAGACAATGTCTCAAAAAAAAAAAATTAAAGAAAATAAGATTCACTTGAACTAAGAACGTAAGAATCATTTTTAAAAGAAAATTTTTTAATGTAAGGTTTTTTTTAAAAAAATTATTTGAATAAGAAATTATACTATATGACTTACTGTTATTGTTCTTAGAAGTATATTAAAGAATTAAAACATTTTTAAAAAGTGTACCTGCCTCAGGATTATTTTCGTTACAGAGTACTCCTTACTGATTTTGCATACAAATATCATTTACTCATTTCTGCCTCCAAATGTGTTATTTGCAAGGGGAAAATTTCCTGATTTTTTTTTTGTGTATAAATGTAATTTTATGGGAAACAGTTGTTAGGAAAACTGGCAGTGATTTACAATATGATCATTTAATTTTATAAACTTATTGTTTAGTATTTTAGCTGTATTAAACAGCTTTATTTCTAAAGCTGCTTCTTAGTAAAATCAATGAAGAAAGATTTTTAAATATACATGATTTTGAGTCTAAAATGTATACTTCCCTTTTTTCCGTTTCTAGAATTGTCTATAGTTATTTAAAGGAAACCAATGTTTTAGCATCATATTTTAATACTTACTTTTTTGGCAACTCTCCGAACTCTTGCAAATTCAAATTCTGTGTGGCAAGCAGTGATAGATAGTTTTATCCAAGACATATATGGTCTCCTATAAAAGAAAAAAATCCACTTAGTGAATAAGGTAAAAGTAAAGATTAGTAGACACAATGAGTATCTTTAAAGTAAAATACATCATTAACAAAGTGACTAATTCTTTAATTTGTAAAGTGTTTAGTAAGTTAAAGTAGGGAAAGTGAATTATAGTGTCACTTTTTGGCTTTTCACTTGTGCTAATTGATTTCATTTCTTTAAAGAGTATTCATCATTTAGCTTAGTTCATTAATATCTTTGCTGATGGGATATAGTAATAGTTTACTTAGAACTAAACATCTGTGGTTTCTAATATCTAATAGTACATTCCTAATATAATGCTAAACCTCATTTTCATTTAAAAATAGTTAAATCACCAATAATGGTTTTTTGTTATATGTGCTATTAATTTGTTAATAACAGTTATTTGAATTGTTTTTAAAAATGTAATTGCCATAGTTTTTCATTGATGATTCTCATTAATCCTATTATTAAAATATAATATTTAATTTGAAATATATGAATTATATCTAGTATTTAGCAGCAAAGAGCAGAGTCTGTTAATATTATCTCCCCATGCATGTACCATTAATTTGGATAATGAATGTAATATGTTAGTAGTGAAATAAGGTTGGAGTTCCATAAAATATCAGGTTTTAGTATATATTAGCATTTTCTGTAACTTCTGTCTTTTATGTTTAGTCAACAGATTTTAGTTTCTTTAGTAATTCTCAGTAATTTGTTCAATAAGCCATGCATTTATTCAATAGATATTTTAATTAGCACTTACTATGTGCCAGTCACAATTTTAGGTACTAGGGAATACAATTATGTAGAAGACAATTTCTGTGTTAAAAAAGTTGAAATTCTGATGGTTGATCATAAAATAATTTCAGGTGTTGATAACTGATATGAAAGTGCTCCTATAGTAGAGAGCATAATGAAACTTCAGGCACAGTAGTTGGGAAAAGCCTTGCTGGAGGATGTGACTTTTCAGAGAAATAATAGATCAAAGGAATCAATCATCAATATTGTGATATTCACTTTATTGTGATGGTCTGGAACTGAACCCACAATATCTCTAAGGTATGCCTATATTAAAAGGTAAGTTTAAAATAAGTGATCTACTGTGGTTTGAATGTCCCCTCATGGGCGGATTGATGCCATTATGAAAGGGTGAGTTTGTTCCCCTGTTACACTCTTGCCCTTTTGCCTTCCATCATGGGATAATGCAGCAAGAAGGCCCTCACAAGATGCCAGCTCGTCAATCTTGGACTTCCCAGCGTCCAGAGCTATGAGGAAAATAAATTTCTGTTCTGTATAAACTACCTGGTTTGTGGTATTCTGTTACAGCAGCTCAAAATAGACTAAGATATGTTCTATGCTTTCACCTTGTCTTAGGGTTTAGTCTGGGAAACAGAACCAATATGAGTGTTATGGAAAAGGGATTTACTGTAGGTATTAGGCCTTACACAATTATGAGTGGAACCAGGAAAGTGAAGATCCAAAAGGGGGAATTAGAAGATCAGAAAAGGAGTCACTACTCAGTCCTCCTGAAGCACTGGCATAGGTGAGCAAGTGAGATCTTAAAGGAAATTTCTGAGAAGCCAAGCACTTTTGGCCACCAAAGTGGGAATGTGAGGAGATGTTGCCTCAGAATAGCTACTGACTCTGTAGGTTCCTGTCAAGGTATCTGCTAGTGGGCCTAGTGCTGCTCTTGGTCAGGTGGACTAGCAGGCAGGAAGAAAAGGAAAGGAGAGTCAGGACAAGCTGGAAACTGCTGGGCTGCATAGCCTTGCTATGTTGCCAAGGCTTGTCTTGAACTCTCGGCCTCAAGCAGTCCTCCTACCTTGGCCTCCCAAAGTCCTGGAATTATGTACATGAGCCACATTCCTGGCCCCAGACCTCATGCTATAAAACTAATAGGAGAAAACTTTGAGGAAACACTTCAGGACATCTGTTGGGACAAACATTTTTTGGAGTAAGACCTCAAAGCACAGGCAACAAAAGGAAAAATCGACAAATGGGATTACAGTAAGCTAAAAAGCTTCTGTACAGCAAAGTAATCAACAGAGTGAAGAAACAACCTATAGAATGGAAGAAAATATTTGCAAATTACCCATCGGAGAAGAGATTGATGACCAGAATATATACAGAACTCAAACAATAGCAAAAAATCATAATTCAATTACTAAATGGGCAAAATAACTGAATAGACATTTCACAAAAGAAGACATATAAATGGCCAGCAGGTAAATGAAAAAAAAATGCTCAACATCACTAATGAGGGAAATGGAAATGGAAACCACAATGAGATATTATATCAGCCCAGTTAAAATGGCTATTATTATTATTATTTTTATTTTTATTTTTTTATTTTTTATTTTTTTTTGAGACGGAGTGTCGCTCTGTCGCCCAGGCTGGAGTGCAGTGGCACAATCTCGGCTCACTGCAAGCTCCGCCTCCCGGGTTCACGCCATTCTCCTGCCTCAGCCTCTCCGAGTAGCTGGGACTACAGGCACCCGCCACCACGCCCGGCTAATTTTTTGTATTTTTAGTAGAGACGGAGTTTCACCGTGGTCTCGATCTCGTGACCTCGTGATCCGCCCGTAAAATGGCTATTATTAAAAAGACTAACATGCTGGCAAAGATACAGAGGAAGTGGACCACTAGCTAGGATACTGTTGGTCAGAATGTATATTAGTATCCTCGTGGTACTCTCAGTGGTTCCTGTGGGCAGGAGTGGACTTCCCACAAACACTCTCAAACCATTGGGGAGATTGTATGTTCACCTCAAATTTTTGGACATTGTGAGTCTAGGGAAATTTTTTGTGAGTGATGTTATACAGGATTTGGGGAGAGGGCTGCACAATCTCAAATGGTTGTTTCTCTTACTGGTCGTGGCCTCTCTACATTCTGTGGGCCAAGGGAGTTTCTCTGCTCCTCCCATAAGTTCTTGTCAATTTAGAGTGGTATTCTTGTCTTTAAATAGTTTCTGCTTTTGTTTTTTTGAGAGGAGTGATACTGGGGGATCTTGTATTTTGCCATCTTGCTGATGCCACTTTTCCATTAAGTTTTATCACAGGACACATGAGAACTAAGAAACACAGTAGAGGATCTCCTTCATTCTTGGCATACTTTTTCTCACTCACATTTTGTATTTTGCAACCCAGTTGTCCTTGATAGTCAGGATCAGTTACCTCAGTCAGTACTATAACCTTCTTATTTGCTTGTTGGTTTTCTGGCATGAGGAACTGAAATGGCTAGGTGGAAGTCTCAGCTTCCAGTTCAGTGGAACCACTGTTGTATGCCCTGATGGAAGCATCACTCCTTTGGGAACGAAGACATTTAAACCAGCCGGACCTAGAATTGCAGGGACAGGAAACAAAAATTTTGCTAGTTGATCTTTGGGGTTAAGGGTTAAGGAGGAGCCATTCCCACTTCTACCCCTGTGATTCCCAGAGCCATGGATCCTAGCAATTGGAGAAATGGTACCATATTTTTGTTGCTGATTCAGGACTTGTACCACCTCCTGGAGGACATTATCTCAGCCATACAGTTGTCCTACACTGTGCTATAACTGAATTTTCAAAAGGTTTCATTATTTTGTCAAGCCATCTGCTTCAGGATGATGGGAAATGTGGTAATACCAGTGAGTTCCATAAGCAAGAGCCAGTTGCCAGATTTCATCTGCTATGAAAGAAGTTTCATGGTCAGTAACAATGATGTGTGGAATATCACAGTAGTGAATATGTGTTTCTCTGAAGTCCACAGATAACCGGTTGTTTTGGCAGAAGCATTGCAGGCAGAGAAGACAAATATCTGTCCAGGGTCAATGTCTGTTTCAATGAGAACAAAGCACTGAGCTTCCTATGATGCCAGTATAATCAACCTGGCACTAAGTGACTGGCTGATCTAGTCATGGAATGGTATGGAGTTAAATGTTCGTCTCTGCTATTGGCATTTTGGTTACTTAGCAGTGACTGTAGTCAGATCAACCTTGGGAAATGAAAATCCATGTTGCTGAGCCCATGTGTAATTTATATCCTTGTCTTTATGGTCACTTTGTTCATGGGCCAATTGGGCAAGGGCATGGGTGGTTGGGGAAAAAGACTAACATCCATAGATAGCGTCATCTTGTCCACTTGATTATTAAGATCCTCGTCTTACTGAAGTTGTTCTTTGGCGGTTATTTACATGGCTTACAAATATCATCACACTTAGTTATGTGCTGCTTTATAACAAACCACCTCAAACTTAATGCTTCAAAGCAACCACCATTTATTTGCTCATTATTTTGATAGCTGTATTGTGCTCAGTTGGACTCGTCTCGAGTATGCTGTTCCTCTGCTAGTCTTATGGGATTGCTCTTATAGCTGTAGTCATCTGGAGACTTGACTAGAGCTAGGTGATCCAAGATGGCTTCATTTACATGTCTTTTGCCTCAGCTGGAATGGCTGAAACAGGCTCTCTTGGCCTTTTTCCATGTGATCTATTGAACAGGATGGCCAGACTACTTGACATGGTGTCTCAGGCCCTCAAGGGAATGAAAGCAGAAGCTTCCAGCCCTCTTGTAGCTGAGGTCTTGGAATTCACACGACGTAATTCCTGCCATATTCTAGCAGTTGATACAAGTTATGAGGGGATCTGAGTTTCAAACAAGGATATAAACTCCATCTCTTGACAAAAAGATTGGCATACACATATGGGAATGGTAGGAATTCTTGGCAGCTATTTTTGCAGACAACCTACCTCAGTTTGCCTTTTGGGGCAACAGTTCACATCTTTCCATATTCAAGACTCACTAATTCCATAATCTCAAAAAACTCATATAATTATGACATCAGCTCAAAATCCATGATAAGTGGATCTATATTAAACCTAGAAGTGGATAAGTTTCATCAGGTGTGGCTTCTCTTGATTTTGACACCAGTTCTCATTTGAAAGTTATAAATCTTCTCCCACTGTGACTATATTTTGAGAATAGTATATATTCTAGAGTAAATTTAATTGTTAATGTTATCAACTGTATCAATATAAGTTGTGCTTTTGGTCTTAAGAAGTTATTGTCTATCACATTATTCACCTTATCAACACATGTAAATTGCCTCATAATATCTAGCTTATCTTTCTTCTGTAACAATAGTACTCTAGAAAGTCTACCACACTAAAAAATTATATTGTCTAGCGTCTTTTGCAGCTGGGTATGGATGATATATAAAAGAACGTTGTTGGGTGGGACTTCCAGCAAAATTCTGTAAAGAAGTACACACATATTTCTCGTTAAAAGCACCCAGCACTCCCTGGAGAAATAGCTAATTCTAGGACTGCAGTAGAGAATGTACATGAATAAACCTGGAATATCTTGTTGTAGCAGAAGTTTCAAAAGTGTTTTAAGGCCAGGCGCGGTGGCTTACGCCTGTATTCCCAGCACTTTGGGAGTCCGAGGCGAGTGGATCACAAGGTCAGGGGATCGAGACCATCCTGGCTAACACGATGAAACCCCGTCTCTACTAAAAATACAAAAAATTAGCCGGGTGTGGTGGCACATGCCTGTAGTCCCAGCTACTCGGGAGGCTGAGGCAGAAGAATCGTTTGAATCTGGGAGGCGGAGGTTGCAGTGAGCTGAAATTGCACCACTGCACTCCAGCTGGGTGACAGAGCAAGACTCCATCTCAAAAAAAAAAAAAAAGTTTTAAAAATAAAAGATGATTCTAAAAGGGTACAAATGCAATTCAGTAAGAGAGGATAGTCCTTTCAACAAATAATGCCAGAACAATTTAATACACACAGGTAACTTCTACGTAAACCTGATATTTTATACAGAAGTTAACTGTAAATGGATCCTAGATGTAAATGTAAGACTTCAAAACAGAGAAAATCTTTGTGACCTTATATTTGTCTAAAATGTCTCAGATGCAACACCAAAAGCATGATCTATAAAAGAAAAAATGAACATATTTGTTTCAAAATTAAGATTTCTTCTCTTTGAAAGATGAGACACAAACTGTGAAAAAAGATTTACAAGTCACTTACATGGTGAAGGACTTGTATCCAGAGAAGTAGGGAAGAAGACTGTTGCTATTTATTATCAGCTCTTCTGTACTTTTTGATAGTGTATACACACACACACACACACAGAGAGAGAGATAGGTACATATGTAGTAAGATATTTTTTATTTCTTTTAAAATACTTTAACCTTTGTAAAAAACCGATAATAAATGTTTAGTATGTATTTGGATCCTACAAAGTTTTTAAGTGCATTATTTCATTTAATATTCATAATGAACCCTATGAAGTTTGTTCTGTCGTTATATGCATTTTACAAACGTGGAAGCTGAGGCTTTTTTTTTTATTTTAAAGAAAATGGCAAATCCTAGCAAATGGTGGTATAACCAGCATTTGGACTTAGGTTTTTATAACTCCTGAGCCTTTCATATTAACTGTCACACCCTACTTTCTATGCTGTATGATAAATTTTCATATATTCTCACCATGCTTCGTATCCCAGTTTGATGACATTGGTAATTCTACAAGTACAACTTTGTTAGAAGTTTATTGGACTCATGTCATGTACACTCAAATATTTAAGTTCAAGGAAATGAATCCTGGCTAAAAGTTATAATTGGATCATAAGCCTAAGGATAAGAAGGAGTTGAATCGGGATAAGAGTAGAATTGATGAAGATTTACAAGAAATACTGACATGAATTAGGCAAGAATTTTTTACTTTCTCTTTGTACCAATTATTAATGCAGTATGAATTTCTTCATTCCCCACTGAATGAAGAAGGGGCATCAAGTTTTATACTCTTTCTGCCCCTTTCAGATTTTGATAGCAGCCTGCCTGATATCGTGTTATGGCCTCCAAGATTTTTAACCTCCACATCCTCAATAACTTCCTCCACTTCTCACCCTCCTATTTCATGGCCCTATGTTCCACCATTTGACTCATAAAGCTATAACTTGAAAATGATCTTTTAGTGTCTTACCACCTCCCTTCTTCCATCTTGTTCGAGTATTAATAGTTTCACTGTAATCCTTCTTTGACCTCAACCAGTCTTTTAGTTCATTTATCCCTGTACTGTATTTTGCTCAGTCAGACCCTGACTTTATTTTCTAAACCATCTTATTCATTCATTCAACAAATATATGCTTAGTATCTAATAACTGTCAGGCACTGATCTAAGCATTGGAGATCCAGCAGTAAGTTAACTGATAAACTCTTGCCAATATCCTGAAATCCTGTGCCCCTCTTTCTTTGAGTCACATTATCTAGCAAAACTATAACCCTGGCTGAGACCAAGTATTGACTTTTTTATACCTGTCTGAAAGAGATGAGTGTGCTAAAAAAAGTTTAAAGAGAGGACACTGATAGTATTATGAATACATGATCAACATCAAGAAAGGCCACCTTATTTGTCCCTTTTTGTTCTTATTTTTCTCTTAAGTTACTCTTCTGCTCTTCTCAACGAATATTTCATCCATTTCTTTTTTTTATCATGTAGCCTCCCTCATTAAAACTGTTATGCTGAGTCTCTGAGGGGTCCTCTAATAAACAGCATGACTCTCTTTGCCTGGATTATAAGCAATATAATAAAACAAGGAATAGAGGTAAAAGAAGAATGAAAATATTATCCTTATCACTGCAGGTGGTACATAGAGAATGTGGTTTACTTGAGAACTAAATAGAAAACTGCGCTTCAGAATCAGGCAGATTTGCCCACCTATCCCTGGGCAGTACCGGACCAGGTAGCCTGCCTTCATGGGAGGTCTGCCAAAGTGAGATTTACATTGTAACTTCTTCTGAGGCGAGTCTACTTGCAAAGAAAAGAAGGACTTTAGAGCTGAACTACTCACATCTACATATTCTTCCCAAATTGATTATTAGATAAAGCATTCTGCTTTTCCTGGAACACGGTGAGAGAAAGGTCAGTGGAAAGCCTGTAGTTGGTTAGGATAAAAGAATGGAAAGTGGAGGTATGTCTGCTAACATCTTTAATGGCTTCTTATTGCACTTATTGCACTTAGAATAAAAACAAAGTCAAAGCATAGTATGTGCTAAAATACTCTATATGGTCAACCTACATCTACAGCCTCATCTTGTGCCCTCTTCCCTTCTTTGCTACCCCTTCTCTCCCAGATACAGAACATCTTCTTTTAGGCCCTCATATTTGCCATGTTCCCTCCCACTGTAAGACATTTGCACATGTTGTATCTTTCTCTCTCTCATGCTTTTGCTTTCTTATTGGCCTGATTAGTGTCTCACATCCTTCAGATGTTGGGTTACTAACAATTTTCTTGGTAGAACCTTCCTGACCAACTTCATCAAGTCACATAGCCCTATTATATACAGTTTACATAAAGCTATGTTCTCTTTGATACTGATAGGGTTTGGATGTGTCCCCACCCAGATCTCATCTTAAATTGTAGTTCTCATAATCCCCACGTGTCATGAGAGGGACCTGGTGGGAGGTAATTGAATCATGGGTGCAGTTACTCCCCTGCTGTTGTTCTCATGATAGTGAGTTCTCATAAGATCTGATGGTTTTGTAAGGGGCTTTTCCCTCTTTGCTCATTCTTCTCCTTGCTGCTGCCATGTGAAGAAGGACTTGTTTGCATCCCCTTCCACCAGGATTGTAAGTTTCCTGAGGCCTCCCCAACCATGCTGGATTGAGAGTCAATTAAACCTCTTTCCTTTATAAATTACCCAGTCTTGCATATGTCTTTATTAGCAGCATGAGAATGGACTAATACAGATACCATTTTGCAGGTACAGTATTTTTTATTTGGGTAACTATTTGATTAATATACATCTCCTTGACTGTACAAGTTCTGCCAAATTTTTGCTTGCCATTGTCTCCTCACGTGTCTACCATATTGCTTGGCCCTTAATATTCAATGTGAATAGTTGTCAAATTAAAGAATAATTAAGGAATAGTATGGTTTTTAAAAAGACGTTTTGTTCTTGGTTTTTAAAATATCTTGACATCATATATGTTTAGGATAGAATAGGGATACTTATTTTAGCATGAATTAGAAACGATAAGCCAGTTCATGTTTACTGCTTCAAAGAAATAATTATCTGAATTTCTTCTGTAAGATACAGAAGTACTTTTTTGCATCTAAGATAAAGATACAGAAGAGACTATTCTGAATAATAAAACAAATGGGCTGCCTTCCTTCATCTCATAAGGTGGATTTTGCTCTGGTCCATCTACTGGGAGCCATCAAAACAAATCTTGCAAAAGGAGAATTCCTTGGGTTTCACTCTTGAAGATTTATTGACAGCTCTGAAAGTACAGTATAACTTGCGTTTATTTAGAATGGTTGGAGAACATTATTCTTGCTATTTGCATTAATTATTTAAGAGTTAAGATGCATACAGTGTATCTGTTTTCAAATAATTTAAATGTATTTAACATTAAAAAGTTATCGATCATGATCAGTATTTTTCTAATTCAAATTGTATTTTGGAATGCTGGAGCACTGTTTCAGGGTCATCAAAATGGCTACTTTTGCAACGATGTATGCAAAAATCTAGCTATTTTAATTTTCCAATATTTGGGGTTTAGATAGGAAAAATTAATAGGGCTACGATATTTTCACATAGATATTTGTTCCTAAAATAAACCTTGGTATTAAAAGAAGAAAGCCACCTTGTATGACTTTACCGTCCAGTTAGTACTTTTTTTGTAGTTATAAATGTCTAGTCGAAAAAAACATAATGTTAATTCCAGGCAAATGACTTATTTTCTTTTACTTTTGATCACAATGGTAGGCATCAGTAGTCCTTAGTAAATACTTTAATCCTGTCTTGGTCTTTGCAAGGAAGGATATAACAACAGTAATATTTTACATATACCTGTTAGATTAAAATGTTTGTCTCAATCCTTGTGATCTAGTCATTAATTCCCTAATTTATCACCTTAAAAACCATGCCACATCTACTTCCTTTTTGAGTGGGGAACAGAATCTGAATTTTCCTTTGAGCCCAGAATGTTCTCACCATGTGGTAAATCTCTGTCATAAGTGAATAAAAGCCTCATTAGGTGTTTCTTATAATAAAATTAATTTTCTTAACCTACTTCCATTTATCACCATCAGAATATAATTCAGAAAAAGGAGTGTAATACATGTTGTTAGGGCCTTCCTGCACAGAGGTTGTTCTAGTTACTTATTGCTTTCTACAGGAAAATGCCTTGCCTAGTGCTTAATTCAGGTAAGATAGTAGCAAGAGATTGGACTGACCACTGATTCTGGAGAAGAAATCATGTTGGAACCAAAATATTCTATGTAAAATGTATGATATTCTTAATGCTCATATTTCATATTTAATAAATCCATTCCTGAAGGTTAGTCTTTGAAATGCAAGTTCAGCTACCCAACTGGCATTTCTGTATGCCCTAATTAGAGCTGTCAAAACAATCTCTTTAAAAATAGAACCCGAAGGAGCTCGAGAGCTTGCTGTCTGGAGTTGTACCAGCATTCCTTGATGTGAATACAGAGATTTCCCAAAAGGTAAAACTTTTCTGGTTATAAGAACAGCACTATGCATAAACACATATGTTCATGAACACACACACACACACACACACACACGCCAATGGAAGTGATTTTTTTTGAAGCTAATAGTGAGATCTTTTTTCTTAAATTGATTTAGATATTTATCAAACATACAGAAAAACATTTCTGAAATTAGGTTATGGAATAAAGAGCCCTCAAGTATATTGTTATAATATGGAAAATTAAAATGGGGTGATATATGAAGAATCCTAAAATAATTGCTCATTAATGGGGCATTATACATCTGACTGCTGCTTTTAACTTTTTATCTTAGGCCTGCATGGAGTATATAAGAAGAGGAGTAAGGTGTATATGTACCACATTTTCTTTATCCACTCATTGGTCGATGGGCAGGTATGTTGGTTCCGTATTTTTGCAATTATGAATTTTGCTGCTATAAATATGCATGTGCAAGTGTCTTTTTCATATTATGGCCATTCTTGCGTATGTGCTCATTTATAAGTAGAAGCTAAGCTGTGAGAATGCAAAGGCTTAAGAATGATATCGTGGGCTTTGGAGACTTGTGGGGAAGGATGGGAGGGGGGTGAGAGATAAAAGACTACACATTGGGTACAGTGTACACTGCTCAGGTGACAGGTGCACCAAAATCTCAGAAATCGCCACTAAAGAGCTTATCACTGTAACCAAAAACCACTTGTTCACCAAAAGCTATTGAAATTTTAAAAAAAGAAGTAAAATAAAAATGCATAGTTTTAAAAAAAAAAAAAAGAAGAGGAGTAAGGTAAGGAATGGCTCATAGATCTCTAATGTCTTTTTTATTTTTTACAAAGGATTTTCTCAAATGATAAAAATATGAAACCCGAGTTTTCTAATTTACGAATAAAATTCTCATTATGCATTGCTAGGATCCCACCAATCAGCTGTACACAATTCTAGTATTTCACAAGTTATAGGTTTTTTTTCTCAGGAGTCTGAGACTACAATGAGAACTTCTTTCTCCTCTTCAACTTGTTTGCTCATGCATTAAAAAAAGTTCCCCCAAAATTCTCTCTAATTTGTAGAGAACTTAGCCTGATTTTATTGCAAACTGGGCTCCTGATTCTCAGATTTTAAAATTCTGATAGAAATTCTGGAACAGATTCTGTGGCAGCATCTTAAATGTAATGTCAATAGTGGATCTTCCCACTCCTTTTAAGTAGGAAATGAATGATAAAATCTATATCATAATATCAACTATTGTGCTCTTAACTTGTCTGACTTGATCAAAAGTCAGGAATAGCAAAGAGAAACAATGGCCCTTGCTATGTGCTGAATTTTAAGATGTGTATGCTGCCTTTTGAGGAAAAGGCCAGATTTATTGCTTACGGACTTTACACTTAAAGCCTTACTGTTCATTCCCCAATTGCTCCCCCTTGACAATGTATTATGACTATCTCCAGCTGAGTGTTGAAGATTAACCAGCTAATGATTTGTCATGGTGTTAGAGTTCAGGGAGTTAACCCAAGCTAAGGAGAACTATTAGGAAAACTCTTGTGAGTAGCAGAAGAGAAACCCTGAGGGGCACTTGACAGTTACATTAGCAGTTAAACCACACAGTGGAAACATGGATCCTGGAGCAGGCAGCTAACACTGATCCCCACTATGCAGAAAGGGTACTTGGGATCATGTGTATGCTGCCCAGGATCCTCACATCCTGTGAATGATATCAGGATTGCCTTTCTAATTGGGGGATTTCCTCACTGCATCTCTAGAGCTCATGATGAAAAATGAATACGTTTTCTCAAAAGGTCCAAACATATATGACAAATGAAGAAAAAAGTGTTTACTAGTCTACAGAGACCTTCGTAAACAGGAGGTAGCAGGAGAGAAGAGGGGCATAAAGGTAGTTCACAAAAGGAAGAGTTCCAGCCATCCATCCCCTCCTTGAGCCATACAGATTCCTTTATGAAATACTCATGGTAGAAAATCTTAAATAAAATTATTAAAGTGATTTTTTTTTTTTTTTTTTTTTTTTGGAGACGGAGTCTCACTCTGTCGCCCAGGCTGGCGTGCAGTGGCGCGATCTCGGCTCACTGCAAGCTCCGCCTCCCGGGTTCACGCCATTCTCCTGCCTCAGCCTCTCCGAGTAGTTGGGACTACAGGCGCCTGCCACCACGCCCGGCTAATTTTTTGTATTTTTAGTAGAGACGGGGTTTCACCGTGGTCTCGATCTTCCCGACCTCGTGATCCGCCCGCCTCGGCCTCCCAAAGTGCTGGGACTACAAGCGTGAGCCACTGTGGCCGGCCTACAGTGATTTCTTAAAAGTCTGGTTATATACATCCAAAGGAGCAGCGTCCTCATCAGAGTAATAAGATTGGAAGGTTGTACACGTATTCTGCAATATTTTAGTAATATTCCTGGAATTGTGCTCAGAACCAAACCCCCCTTTTTTCACATTTTGAAAGGTAAGAAAATTATCTCTTGATTGTTCATTTTAGTTTATTAAATATTCAAAAATTTTAGCTCAGAATATGAAGAAAATTGAAATCAACCTAGTTTTACTGTGAAAGTGTGGTGAAGAAATTACAGTTTGTTTCTTTTGAATTACTAAGAAAACCCAAACACTTCACCATTTCTGTCTATCAAGCCTAATTACCTGTGTAGCACGAATTCTTTATGAAAGATTCCACTGATTTGAAATAAAAAGTCAACATTTACACTACCTACGAGTCTAGCACTTGAACATTATAAAACTTCAGAATATTGGGGATTCATTCTGATTTGTTTCATTACTGATTAATTTCTATACTGTACCACTAAATGTTTTGGCCAAAAAAAATCAAGTCTTCATTTTTGCGCAATGTCTATGACAAAGGAATTACCAATCTTTATCATGTTAATTTTAATTTCACAGTCATCTTTATTTTCATTTTATCAGTAATCCAATCTGTCTTAATGAACTAAGTCACCTTTTCAACATTTTCACGTTGAAAATTTTCACAGATCTTAGCCAGGCGCCGTGGCTCATGCCTGTAATCCCAGCACTTTGAGAGGTCAAAGTGGGTGGATTGCCTGAGCACAGGAGTTTGAGACCAGCCTAGGTAATATGGCAAAACCCCATCTTTACTATATAAAAATTTCGAATTAAGAAAAATTTTTCAAGCATCTTGTGAGTGATTAGGCAATTTACCAGTTCATGCCTAGTTGGTGGACATCATTTCTTCTTCCTTTAAACCTTCTGGAGAGCCTCAGAGCCCTACACTGACATGACTTTATCTGTATAAACTGCTTTTAACAGGACAAAATATCTTTCAAGGAAAACTTACTGTTTTTTGACCAGTATTATAATCAGTCATTTTTATGCTGACCCGAAACAGCAGGAATGTAGAAGAACAGTAGTAAGACTTTACTAACTGATCTTTGCTGATGATGTAGCTGCAGGTTGTGATGTTGTGGCATTCTTTGCCTTAGGCAGTCTTCTTTTCTACAATAAAAATAATAAGCTTCCCACTGTTAGTTGTGAATCCCAGCTCACTTTCCTTTCATTGGACCTTGTTTTGTCACCTATTACTGAGAGTTCTGACTCAGGGGAATTGCTAGTAAATGCATTTGTGGCTGTATTTCTGGCCTGCCTTAATCACCATTTAACCTTCAGTCCTAGGGAACTGGGCTTGATCATATTCAAACCACAAAGACTCTCCTTTCATCATTCTGATTTAAAGCCTCAAACGGCATATTGAGCTTCTCCTCGCTTCCTTTCCGAAGCCTCTGCTAGGTCGTTTAAAGGCCTTGCAAGATTGAGTCACCTGACAGTGCACCTAGGCTTGTAATAACATCTGTTGGAGAAAACTTAGAGGAGAGGAGCAGTAGGAGGTATGCAGTTCCTCATTGTCCTTCACCTCTGGAACTGTGCACAGAAATATAACATGGCATGTAACATGGCTGGATGGTAGGCTCCTAGCAAGATACTCAGCTCTTGGAATGTGGGGTTTAGAAGATGAATTACTGGGGGGAAACACTAGCCCTTCCCCTGGCAAGACCAGGAGTTGGGATCTAAGCCTTAGGGTTACAGATATATGACATGGTGGTACCTTGGCCTTTAGCTGTGTTCTATCACCTCATCATTCTATACAGATGTTTGCTAAATCATCTTTCTCCAAGAGGCCAGCTACCTTTCTATAGAGCCTCACTGCATTCTCAGCCTACTTCACCTTTATCTCTCACACACTAAGTTGATCATAAATAGAAGAAAGTGAGTGTTGCCTTGGTCCACTTCTAATTATGGTCCCATATTCCTCTTACTAAAATATGCAATCATTAGTCCTAAGGAAGGTGATAGGTGGGACATAATTCTTGCTTTGGTTTTATCACGGACTTATTCAAGAGTTGCTCCATGATGATAGAGTTGGAAGGGCTATGATGAATAATTTCTTTAGAGTAGATATGACAGACTGGTAGCTCGTGGACTAATATTTTTTTTTAAAGCAACATGCACACTTATTTAATTTTTTAAAAATTAGTTACTAGCATTTCATGTTGGGTAATCTCACCTTAAAAATCCAGATTTCTGGCTTCTTTCAAAAATTAAAAGATTTGGCCTCACTGGGCCCATATTCCTTCATGGAAACAGTCAGATGGAGGTCCTTCTAGTCAAAGAAGATGCTAAGAAAGGCACTTTCATGCTCCCAACACTATTCAGTAGGTTGTTTGTTGTAGGTATAGATGCTGATGTATTACTCTCAACACATCTGTCTGATCTAATGGTGCAGAAATGGAATAAAATAATATTGTATCTGTTTAAGGTTTTTTTCAGTTTTTCTGTGAATTTGGAGGTTTATTAGATGTACATGTCTTTTTGGTGAAAAAAATCATATTTCAATAGTTAAATTTGAACTGAGTTGCTTGTTTGAGAATCTGTTCCTTGTGGCTGAGGCAGCGTTAGTATAGACATTCTGCTGCTTCTGTCTGCACTTGAAACATTTTACATGCTTTTATTTCCAATTGGAGTACTTCAGGAAAATTTCCATTATGTAGGAATAATAAACAAATTGGTTTGAAGGGATAGTGTCTGTCTTGAACAGACATTAAGGAATGTATAGCAAACAACTAAAGAATGAATACACTGTAAGAATTTATTAGTACTATCATAAGGGACAACAGAAGCAGCAGGTTAGTGAAACTCTATGAAGCACTGAATCTAATTGATCCCAGATTCAGAGGCAGCTCACCTTCCATTGTTATATTTATTTATTTTTTGAGTTAGGGTCTTGCTCTGTTGCCCAGGCTGGAGTGCAGTGGCGTGATCATGACTCACTTCAGCCTTGAACTTCTGGGCTCAAGTGATTCCACCTCAGCTTTCCAAGTAGCTGGGACTACAGGCGTGTGCCACCACATCTGATTAATTTTTTAAAAAATGTTTGTAGAGATGGAGTCTTGCTATATTGCCCAGGCTGGCCTTGAAGTCTTAGCCTCAAGCATTTCGGCCTCAGCCTCCCAAAGTGCTGAGATTGTAGGCAGGATCCACAGCGCTTACCCCATCATTCTTTTTATCTCTCTAGTATGTTTATAGGGGATATTGGCGATTCCTGACAGCGACTAAAGCAAAAGTGGTTATATTTCTGTTGCTTTCCTGTAAATTGGAAGAGTTTTTATGTGAGATCTTAATGTTTTCTTTTCTTTTTCTTTTTACTCCTAATTGAAACAGTGTGTTAAAAGAATATGTTATAGAGTGAGCATCTGAAGAAGTAATCTAATGATGGAAGATGAATGTGAAAATGTTGAAGGGGCTAGCCTTTCTGGAGAGCATCAAGAGTAGGGTGGTGTGGAACAGTAAATGAGAGAGAGTGAATGAAGGAGAGGAGATTGAAAGAAAGGGAGAGGGGAGATTTCAGGGAATAATTCAGACAGAATTGGAACGAACACAGGGTATCTATGAGATAAACTGAGTATAGAGTTGAAATTCCAAAGCCTTATTTTCTTGTCTACATTTCTACACATCTGCTCTCCTGACTGCTGTTGACATTTGCATAATTTTTGAGTGTCTTTCAAGGAATTTTAAGGTTGGATAATTAATCAAATCAGTAAGAATCACTCAGAATGGGACAAATCAAAGTTTCATTGCTTTTTTGAAAACTGTTTATCTGCATGTGAAGTGGTACCTAAGAGGCAAATGAGGCAGAGCTGCTAACAGATTATAGACAGATTCATTTCCAAGGCCACGTGATTATTTCAGTGTTGACTGAGGTCTGCAAAAACTGTGCAGAAGTATTTGCTTCTTTTTTATTTTCAAGCTCTAACAGACCATTAAGTTGCACTAAATTTTGGAATCATTAATCACTTTTCATGATAAAATCAAAGATATATAATTTGAGCTCTTAATATGCACATTTTATTTCTGAAATCATCTCAAATGATTATATTCCTTCAAAACACTTCCATTTGTAACTTCAAGGTATAAAAATATACTGATTAGTTTATTTGGTTAGTCACAAAACAATCTAGAATAATGACAAAAATTGATGGTAAACAATGTGACATAATATATGGCAGCCTGGTCTGTGTATTTTTATATTAAACATTAAAGAGAAAAAAGCTTAATTAGGTGATTTAGAAGCTAAACTTTAATTGGAATAGTTGCTAATCTTATAAAAATATAATAGTTTGCTAATGTTATAAAAATATAAGACAAGTAAAATATAAGACAAGCTAAACTTTAATTGGAATAGTTGCTAATCTTATAAAAATATAATAGTTGCTAATCTTATAAAAATATAAGACAAATAAAATCTCACAGATTCCAGACCATCTTTATGGAAGCCTTAACTCTGAGGAAAGAATTATCCTAATGTTCTGATCATAGGAATACTTCGGAAACCCTAAAAACTGATGTATAAATAATCACGTTTATGAACATACGTTTAATTACAGGGGTCAGTCTCTCTAAACCAGCTTCAAGTAATGAAATAATCTTATTAATCCTTATATCCAATATTGTCACATATAAATATTATCAAATGAATGACAAGGAGAATGAATGATTTATTTTCTAACTCTGGTTTCTGGAGCTTCCTTCTCCCCATGCACTCATTGGTTGTCACCTTTCATCAGCAAATTACTGCCTGATGGCAAATCATTCCCATACTTGTTTTCTTACAGCCCTGGAGCTAAGAATTTTTTTTTACATTTTAAGTAGTTAAAAAAAATCAAAAGAATAATTTTTAGTAACATGTAAAAATAATATAAAATCTAAATTTCAGTGTCCGTAACTACATTGTTATTGGTACATAGTAACATTCATTCATTTGCATATGATCCATGGCTGCTTTCACACCGCAACAGTGAAGATGAGTAATTGCAATAGAAACTGTATGACTGTTGAACCCTAAAATATTAACTATCTAATACTTTACAGAGAAACTTTGCCAATCCCTGTCCTACAGCATGGAAGTTAGGAAGAGCACCTGACATTCTTTCTTAAGATTTGGGCATCAAAGTCATAATATCACCTATGGCAGTTGTAAAAATGAAGATTGCTGGGTCCCAATGTTATAGTCTCTATTGAATAGAAATCTTTGGATCCTTGCAGAGTATGGAGTCTGCATTTTTTTTTTTTTTTTTGAGACAGAGTCTCGCTGTGTCACCCAGGCTGGAGTTCAGTGGCGCAATCTCGGCTCACTGCAAGCTCCGCCTCCCGGGTTCACGCCATTCTCCTGCCTCAGCCTCTCCGAGTAGCTGGGACTACAGGCGCCCGCCACCACGCCCGGCTAATTTTTTATATTTTTTAGTAGAGACGGGGTTTCACCGTGGTCTCGATCTCCTGACCTCGTGATCCGCCCGCCTCGGCCTCCCAAAGTGCTGGGATTACAAGCGTGAGCCACCGCGCCTGGCCGGAGTCTGCATTTTTAACTAATGCCCCAGGTGGTTTTTCTGCACATCATGAAATGAGAATCTCTGTTTTGTGCAGGGAAAGGACACTGGACTGCTGGATTCCTAGAGCTCAGTCTAGGCAGACTACGTGGTTCAATGTGAAAGGTCTTTCATGCATTATTTGAGATTTCTGGAGTATTCTCTCTGTATTCTCTTTCTATGACCCCTTCTCAGTTACAGAGCTCCTACGAGGTCTTGCTGTTGAAATAGGTTCTTATTTGTCATATTGTTTAAAATGGTGGTCTCCCAAGTAGAGTATACACACAGTTTAGTTCACAATCCTCTAGGTTCTAAAAGAAAATATTAGAATTATTATTTTTTTCTGTAACTTATTTTGGTGTATAAATTAAATACATATAAAGAGTGTAAAAATGAAAAAAGTTTATAACAGAAATATATCGTTGTCCATTTACACCCATTACCACCCCTATTCCTTTTCCCCAGAGGTGGTTTCTTTTGCCATTTACCTCTATATTTCTTTTTTTTTTTGGTGGCGGGGGGAAGGGGTACATGTAATAATTTAATGCATTCATATGAGTTGTAAAGATCAAATCAGTGAAATTGGGATATCCATCACCTTAAATTTGTCTTCTTTATGTTGAAATAATTCAAATTCTTCTCCTGTAGCTATTTTGAAAATACAATGGATTATTGTAAACCGTAGTCACCATATTGACCTATCAAACTCTAGGCCTTATTTATTCTACCAAGCTGTGTATTTGTACCCATTAATCAACCTTTTTACATCCCCTAATACTCCCTACCCTTTCCAGCCTCCAATAACCACTGGTCTACTCTCAATCTTCATGAGATCCACTTTTTTAGCTTCCACATATGTGTGAGAACACAAGACGTTTGTCTTTCTGGGCTTGGCTTTTTTCACTTAATAACCTCCAATTCCATCTATGTTGTCGTAAATGACAGGATTTCATTTTTTATAGCTGAGTAATATTCCGTTGTGCACATACACCACATTTTCTATATCTATTCATCTGTATATAGACACTTAGGTTGTTTCCATATTTTGACTATTGTGAATAGTGCTACAATAAACATGGAATGCAGATGTCTTTCTGATGTATTGATTTCCTTTTGGATATATACCCAGTAGAAGAATTGCTGGATCATATGGTAGTTCTGTTTTTAGTTTTTTGGGGAACCTCCATACTGTTTTTCATAGTGTCTGTGCTAATTTACATTCCCAGCAATAGTGTATGGGGGTTCCCCTTTCTCTGTATCTTTGCCATTATCTGTTATTTCATGTCTTCTTGATAAAAGCCCTTTTGACTGGGGAGAAATGATATCTCATTGTGGTTTTGATTTGCTTTTCTCCGATGATTAGTGATGTTGAGCATTTGTTCATATACCTGTAGGCTGTGTGTATGTCTTCTTTTGAGAAGTATCTATTCAGGTCTTTGGCCCATCTTTTAATAGAATTGTTTATGTTTTTTGTTATTGATTTGTTGAAGCTTTTTACATATTCTGCTTGTTAATCCCTTATCAGATGGATAGTTGGCAAATATTTTCTCCCATTCTATGGGTTGTCTCTTCACTTTGTTGTGTCCTTTGATGTGCTTTTTAGCTTGATGTGATCCCATTTGTCTATTTCTGCTTAGCTTGCCTGTGCTTTTACGGTTTTACGTAAAGAAATCTTTGCCTAGACCAGTGACCTGAAGCATTTCACCAATGTGGTTTTTCTAGTAGTTTCATGGTTTCAAGTCTTATATTTAACTCTTTAATCAATTTTGATTTGATTTTTGTGTATGTTGAGACATAGGGGTATAGTTTCTTTCTTCTGCATATGGTTATTCAGTTTACCCGGCACTATTTTTTTACCTTTTATTTTTTAGAGTCAATATCTGGCTCTGTTGCCCAGACAGGAGTACAGTGACACAATTACCACTCACAATAGCGTCAAACTACTGGGCTCAAACAATCCTCCCACCTAATCCTCCCAAACAGATAGGAATACAGGCATGCACCATCATGTGTAGCTCACCATTTATTGAGATTGTCCTTTGCTCATTGTATGTTCTTGGGGCCTTTTTTGAAAATGAGTTGGATATAAATGTGGGGATTTATGTCTGTGTCTTCTGTTCTGTTCCACTGGTCTATGTGTCTGTTTCTATGTCAGCATCATGCTGATTTGGCTATTATAGCTTTGTGGTATATTTTGAAATCAGATAATGCCATGGCTTCAGCTTTGTTCCTTTTGCTATTTTGGATTACTTTTGGATTGCTTTGGCTATTTGAGGTTTTTTGTGTGGCCCCTTATCAATTTTAGGATTGTTTCTTTTATTTCTGTGAAGAATGTCATTGGTATTTTATCACTGATATATTGACTTTGTATATTGCTTTGGGTAGTAGAAACATTTTGATAACATTAATTCTTTCAGTCCATGAGCATGGGATATCTTTCCTTTTTTGTGTGTGTTCTCCTCAATTTATTTCATTGGTGTTTTATAGTTGTTCTTGTATAGATCTTTCACTTCTTTAATTAAATTGATTTCTAGGTATTTTACATTCTTTGTAGCTATTGTAAATAGGATTGTTTTCTTGATTTCTTTTTCAGATTGTTTGTCATTTGCCTATATAAATGCTACTAATTTTTGCATGTTGATTTTGTATCTTGCAACTTTACTGAATTTGTTGATCAGTTCTAGCAGTTCTTTGGTGGAATCTTTAGGTTTTTCCAAGCATAAGATCATGTCATCTGCAAGCAAGGCTAATTTGATTTCTTCCTTTCCAGTTTGGATGCCCTTTGTTTCTTTCACTTGTCTAATTCCTCTGGCAAAGACTTCCAGTATTATGTTGAATAGAAGTGGTGAAAGTGGACATCTTTGTCTTGTTCCAGATCTTAAAGAAAAGGTTTTTAATTTTCCCCCATTTCATGCAGTGTTAGCTGTGGTTTTGTTACACATGGCCTTCGTTATTTTGAGGTATGTTTCTTCTATGTCCAATTTGTTGAGGGATTTAATCATAAGGACATATTGAATTTCATCAAATGCTTTTTAGCATCTATTAAAATGATCATATGAATTTTGTTCTTGGTTCTGTTAATTGTGTATATTATGTTTATTAATTTACATACATTAAGCCATTCTGGCATCCCTGGTATGAATCCAGTTAATCTTAGTGAGTGATCTTTTTAATGGGTTGTTAAATTTAGTTTGCTGGTGTTTGGATGTAATCTCATCTGTCTATTTTGTTGACTGTGCTTTTGGGATCATATCCAGAAAATCACTGCCCAAACCAATGTCAAATAGCTATTCCCCTAAGTTTTTTTCTGATACTTTTACAGTTTCATGTTTTATTTAACTATTTAATCCATTTTGAGTTGCTTTTTGTTTATGATGTGGGATCAGAATCCAATTTTATTCTTCTAAATGTGGACATCTAGTTTGTCCAGCACCATTTATTGAAGAGACTAGTTGTTTCCCATTTTGCATTCTTGGCAACTTCACCTAAGATCAATTTTGCATAAATGTGTAGATTTATTTCTGAACTGTCTACTGTGTTCCATTGGTCTACTGTCTTTTTTATGCTGGTATCATACTGATTTGATTACCATAGCTTCATAGTATATTTTAATATTGGGTAATGTGTTTCCTCTAGGTTTGTCCTTGCTTAAGATTGCTTTGGCTAGTCTGGGTCTTTTGTGCTAATGTATGGATTTTAGAGTTTTTTTTTTATTACTGTGAAAAATTTCATTGGAATTTGATAGGGATTCCATTGAATCTGTAGATCACTTTGGGTTATATGACATTGTAGCAATATTAATTCTTCCAATTCATGAACACAGGATACTTTTTTATTGATGTTTATCTTCTGCAGTTTCTCTTATAGGCATTTTATAATTTTTATCTTCTTTAGTTTCTTTTACAGGTATTTTATAATTTTCAGTGTATAGATATTTTACCCTCTTGGTAAAATTTATTACTAAATATTTTGTTTTTTGGTGCTATTGTAATGGCATTATTTTCTTAATTTCTATTTCTGAGTTCATACTTGCTATACGGGAATGTAGCTAGTTTTTGTATGTTGATTTTGTATTCTGCAATTTTATTGAATTTGTGTATTAGTTCTAACAGTGTTCTGGTTGAGTCTTTAGAATTTTCTATGTATATGATTATGTCATTTGCAAAGAGGCTATTTTACTACCTTTCTAATTTGGATGCCTTTAATTTCTTACTCTTGCCTAATTCCTCTAGCTTGGAGCTTCAATACTATATTGAATAAAAATGGTGAGTGGTCATCCTTGTTTTATTCCTGTTTATGGAGAAAAAACTTTTGGCTTTTTACCACTGAGTATGATATTGGCTGTGGCCTTGTCATATGACAAGGTGTATTCCTTCTATACCTAATTTATCGAGAGTTTTCATCATGAAAAGACATTGAATTATATAAATTTTTTTCTGCATTTTTATTCATTCTGTTAATATGGTTTATCATACTTATTGATTTGCATATGTTGAACTATCCTTGTACACCTGAATAATTCTCACTTGATCACAGTGAATGATCTTTTCAATGTGCTGCTGAATTCCATTTGCTAGTATTTTGCTGAAAAATTTTTCATCAGTATTTGCCAGGGATATTGTTCTGTAATTTTCTTTTCTTTTTTTTTTTTTTTTACTGTCCTTGTGTGGCTTTGGTATCACTGTAATGCTGGCCTTACACAATGAATTTGGAAATGTTCCCTCCAGTTCAATTTTTTGGAAGAGTTTGAGAAAAATTGGCATAGATTAATCTTTAAAAGTTTGATAGAATTAATGAGTGAAGCCATCGAGTCCTAGGCTTTTCTTTCTTCAGGTAATTTTGACTACTAATTTAATCTCCTTACTGATTTCTCTGTTCACATTTTCTATTTCTTTGTGATTCAGCCTTGGTTGGTTGTATGCTTCTCATAATTTAACTCTTTCTGCTAGCTTGTCCAATTGGTTGGTATATAACTGTTCACAGTAGTCTCTTGTGACTCTTTTTTCTTTTCTTTTCTTTTTTTTTTTTTTTTTGACAGGGACTTGCTCTGTTGCCCAGGTTGGAGTACAGTGGTGCGATCATGGCTCACTGCAGCCTTTATCTCCTGGGCCCAAGCAGTCTTCCTGTCTCAGTCTCCTGAGTAGCTGGGACTATAGGCACTGTCCACCATACCTGGCTAATTTCTTTAATTTTGATTTTTGTAGAGATGGGGTTCCACCATATTGCCCAGGCTGGTCTTGAACTCCTAGGCTTAGGTGATCCTCATACTTCGGCCTCCTGAAGTGTTAGGATTATGTTGTGAGCCACCGTGCCCTGCAATCCTTTATATTTATTTTCTTTCAGTTGTAATGTCCCTTTTTTCATTTAAAATTTTATTTATTTGAGTCTTCTCTCTCTTTTTCTTAGTGAATCTAAAGGTTTGTCAATTTTGGTCATCTTTTCAGAAAATCTTCTCTTAATTTTATTGATCCCTGACTCTTTTTTTAGTCACTATTTCATTTATTTTGGTTCCAATCTTTATTTCTTTCCTTCTGCTGTATTTGGTGTTCATTTGTTTTTCTAGTTCTTTGAGGTTGAAAGTTAGGTTTTTATATTTGAGATCTGTCTTGTATCTAAATGTAGGATTTATCAGTATAAACTTCCCTCTTAGTACTGCTTTCACTGCATGTTCTAAGTTTTGGTATGTTGTGTTTCCATTTTCCCTTTACTCACGATATTTTAAAACATTTCTGTTGTGATGTTTTTTGATTGGTTGTTCAGGAATGTATTGGTTGACTCCCACATATTTGTGTATTTTCCAATTTTTCTTCTATTATTGCTTCTATTACAGCTCTTTCCACACCAAAGTTATCTTGATTTAATATGCAAGTCTTTTTTTCAGGGTTGTGCGATCTAAGAACTCAGTAAGTGCTGGATGAGTGCCATTTCTTATCCTAGAGTGTGTTGGATCAGTTATCAATTGCTGCGTAACAAACCATCTAAATTTGTTGCTGTGAAAACAACACTAATGTGACTGGCGATATTTTCATTAGTCTCCTGTATGCTCATTCACGTGGCTGCACTCAGCTGGTAGCTTGGTTGGGACTAGATGGTCTAACACGGGCTTACTTATGTGTCTGGTGCCTCAGTTGAGATTGGAATGACTAAACCTCTTTCTCTTTGTGTCTTTCTCCTGGGCTTTTTCACATGATGGTGGGCAAATTCCACTGGACAAGTGCTTATGAAGGCTGTGCTCTGTCGTGTTTGCTGATGTTCCCTTGGCCAAAGCAGGTCATGAACTAAGCTCAGAGTCAGTGTGTGAGAGGACTACGAAAGGACCTGGGACTGGGCATGGTGGCTGATGCCTGTGATTCCAGCACTTTGGGAGGCTGAGGTGGGAGGATTGCTTGAATCCAGGAATTTGAGGCCATCTTGGGCAATACAGCATCTCTAAAAAAAATAAAAAGAAAAGCAAGAAAGGACCTGGATGCCAGGATATGTGACTCACTGATGCAATACCATAACAGTCTAGCACATGCATTTACCTTCATTGTCTACCTGTTAAAGAACATTCATTAAAAACTCCTTTTGATTATTTTTCTTCTCCAAAACATCTTCTGTGTTCTCTCCAAAGTTTTTCTTACATGTTTCTATTACACATGGGACAGTCTTCCTCTATCTCTCCTGGCAGCACTAGTGAGGTGCACATTAAGAACATGGAGGATGCATTCATTTTGTTTAAAAAAATGTTGTTAAAAATTCATTGTTTAAAAAAAATGTAAGGTATCAACTTGGACATAGGTGACATAGGGTCACCTTGGAAACTTTAACTGTGTAATTTATTATATAGGATTTAATACATGTTGCCTCCCAGGTCAAGTCAGTGCTTATTGAAGGTAATAAAATATCCAAAAGAAATATATTATTTCTCAAATTTCAATTTTGAAAAGATAAAAACAAAAAAACCCTCCAGTACTCTGTGTAAATAAGGGTTCAGGTAGAAGGCACATTTATGTGCAGTGGGAATGAAATTGTTGCAACTGTTCTATAAAGCAATTTGGCAGTCTTTATTGAGACCTTAAAAAGTTCATACTGAGTCAAGTCCAATGGTCCTACTTTTAGAAAATCATTCTAAGGGAATATCTTAGATATACAATGATGTGCAATGATGTTTATTGCTGCATTATATATGCAGACAAAAGTAAAACAAATCCAGATAGGGAAGTGATGAAGTTATGGAACAGCTCTATAGCAGAATATTATGCAACCAGTAAGAAGTTGTCTGTAGAAAATAATTGTAATGACTTAGAAAATTGCTCATTGTGTACAATGTAAGTGATTGAAAGGTATACAGAGGATTAAATTCTGTAAAACATTATGTGTAGGTATGAGTGTGTGTGTGTGTCTGAACGTGTTCAGTGAACTATATTTAGCGCATTCTTCTTCACACTGGGATGGAGAGGGAAAGAAGAAAGACATGGTTATTTCTCTCACTCTGCCTACAGATTAGTGGGGAAGACATGCTAAAGAGCACTGATGCTTATTGGAATAACAGCCACATTTGATATGGAAAAGTACCAAAAAGAAATTGTAGTGAGGAAGAAGTGTTGTTGGTTTAAAGGGACTGAGTGAGGGGGCAAGTATTTATCTGGGGTAGGAGAGAATTGTAGGTGTGAGAGATTGAATGACTAATTCAAAGGAACTAAAAGCATTTTTAAGAATTTCCACTGCTGGGTGTGATGGCTTACGTGTGTAATCCCAGCACTTTGGGAGGCCGAGGCCGGCGGATCACCTGAGGTCGGGAGTTCGAGACCAGCCTGGCCAACCAACGTGGCGAAACCCCATCTCTAGTAAAAATACAAAAATTAGCTGGGCATGGTGGTGCGTGCCTGTAATCCCAGCTACTTGTGAGGCTGAGGCAGGTGAATCACTTGAACCCAGGAGGCGGAGGTTTCAGTGAACTGAGATTGCACCACTGCACTCCAGCCTGGGTGACAGAGTAAGACTCTGTCAAAAAAAAAAAAAAAGATTTTCCACTAAATATATTTCTTTATCATTTTTTGCAAGTGAGTATTATAAATATTTAAGTTATTTTTCAAGTATTTTAGATGCAAAACTAAAATATCTTTTGGTATGACACCATGCTGGCATAAAACACTGAAGAGCTCATAGCTTACTGTGGGACACACACACACACGCACACACACACACAACTTTAGACAAATTAAAATTTTAAAATTGTTGCATAACAGATATACATAGTTTTGGGGGCACATATGACAATATAATACATTCACATAATTTGTAAAGATCAAATCAGTGAAATTGGGATATCTGTCACTTTAAATACTTGTCTTTTCTTTTTGCTGGAACCATTCAGTCCTCCTCTTCTAGTTATTTTGAAATGTACAATAGATTACTGTAAACAATAGTTAACCCACTAATTTATCCAACACTTGGTCTTATTTCTTCTATCAAACTACATATGTGTACTCATTAATTGACTTCTCTTCATCCTTCATCTCCCCACTGTTCCTGGCCTCTGGTAATCATGGGTCTACTCTTCATCTTCATGAGATCCACTTCTTTGCTCCCACATATGAATGAGAACATGCGATATTTGTTTTTATGTGCCTGGCCTATTTCACTTGACATAAAGACGTACAGTTCCACCCATGTTGCTGCAAATGACAGAATTTCACTCTTTTTTATGCCCAAATAATATTCCATTGTGCATATATACCACATTTTCTATATTCATTCATCTGTTAATGGATACTTTGATTCCATATTTTGGCTATTGTGAATAGTGCTACAATAAACATGGAGTGCAGATGTCTTTCTGATGTATTGATTTCCTTTCTTTTGGATATATGCCCAATAGTAGAATTTCTGGGTCATATGGTAGTTCTATTTTTAGTTTTTTGGAGAACCTCCATACCGTTCTTCATAGTGTCTGTACTAATTTACATTCCCACCAACAGTGTATGAGGGTTCCCCTTTCTCTGTATCTTTGCCAGCATCTGTTATTTCATTTCTTTTTAAAAGCCATTTTAACTGGGGTGAAATGATATCTCACTGTGGTTTTGATTTGCTTTTCTCTGATGATTAGTGATGTTGAGCGTTTGTTCATATACCTGTAGGCTATGTGTATGTCTTTTGAGAAACGTCTATTCAGATCTTTTGCCCGTTTTTTAATAGAATTATTTATGTTTTTTGCTATTGATTTGTTGAAGCTTCTTATATATTCTGTTTATTAATCCCTTGTCAGGTAGATAATTGGCAAATATTTCCCCCCGTTCTGTGGGTTGTCTCTTCACTTTGTTGATTGTGTCCTTGGTTGTGCTGAAGCCTTTTAGTGCAATGTGATCCCATTTGTCTATTTCTGCTTGGCTCACCTGTGCTTTTGAGGTTTTACATAAAAAAACTTTGCCTAGACCAATGTCCTGAATGTTTTCCTCAATATTTTCATCTAGTAGTCTCATACTTCACGTGTTATATTTAAATCTTTTACCCATTTTGATTTGATTTTTGTGTATGGTGAGAGATAGTTTCATTTCATTTTTCTGTGTATAGTTACATAATTTTCCCACCACCATTTATTAAAGAGACTGTGCTTTCCCCATTGTATGTTCTGCCACTTTGGTTGAACATGAGTTGGCTGTAAATGTGAGGATTTATATCTATGTTTTCTATTCTGTTCCATTGGTTTGTGTGTCTTTTTTCATGCCAGTATCATGCTGATATGATTACTATAGCTTTGTAGTAAATTTTGAAGTCAAGTAGTGTAATATCTCCAGCTTTGTTCTTTTTGCTCACAATTGCTTTGGCTATTTGGGGTCTTTTGTGGTTATATATCAATTTTAGGATTTTTTCTATTTCTATAAAAAATCATTGATATTTTGATAGAGATTGCACTGAATCTGTAAATTGCCTTGGGTAGTATTTTTATTTTAACTATATTAAATACTCCAATCTATGGGCATGGGATAATGTTCTATTTTTTTGTGTCCTCTTCAATTTCTTTTTTTAGTGTTTTATAGTTTTCCTTTTGTAGATCTTCACTTTTTTAGGTTAAATTGATTCTCAGGGATTTTATATTTTTTGTAGCTAGAGTACATGGGATTACTTTCTTGATTTATTTTTTCACATTCTTTGCTATTGGCATATATAAATGGTATTGATCTTTGTATGTTGATTTTGTATCATGCAACTTTACTGAATTCATTTATCAGTTCTAATGGTTTTTTGGTGGATTATTTAGTTTTTTTTCTAAATATAAGATCATGTCATCTGTAAGCAAGGCTAACTTGACTTCTTCATTTCCAATTTGGATACACTTCATTTTTTTCTTCTTTTTTTGCTAAATTGCTTTGGCTGAGACTTGCAGTCCTATGTTGACTAAAGTGGTAAAGGTATGTATCTTTTCCTTGTTTTAGATTTTATAAAAAAAAAGGCTTTCAATTTTTCCCTGGTCAGTATAATTTAGCTGTTGGTTTGTAATATTTGGCCTTTCGAGTAATGTTCCTTCTATACCCAGTTTGATAATGGTTTTTTTTTTTTTTAATAAAGGGATGTTGAATTTTATAAAATGCTTTTTTAAGCATCTATTGAAATGATCATATGGATTTTGTTCTTCATTCTGTTAATGTGATGTATCACCTTCACTGATTTACATATGTTCAACCATGCTTGCATCCCTGGTATGAATCCCTTTTGGTCATGGTGAGATTGTTTAAATGTGTTGTTGAATTGGACTTGCTAGTATTTTGTTGAGAAGTTTTGCACTATATTCATGTGGAATATTTGCCTATAGTTTTCTTTTTGGTTGTGTTCTTGTCTCGTTTTGTTATCAGGGTAATACTGGCCTTGTAGAATGAGTTTGGAAGTATTCCCTCTTCTTCAATATTTTTTGAAGAGTTTGAGTAGAATTGGTGTTAGTTCTTCTTTAAACTTAAAAATTTAGTTAATGAAGATATAGTTTGGTCAGCAGGAAAAGTGTGCCTTTGCCTTGGCTTAGGTTATGGTGACTGTTGTTTTAACGAATTACGTATTTTTAGCATGTGTCTCTAATGTGAAGGTGGATAGTCAGGTTGTTACAGCCCGAAGTCATCAAACATGTGTTGCATTAAAACAATTCCCCTAATTGTGATTTTATACTAATCTAAACACTCTTTTGAATGTATAGTATAACCAAGATTGAGAATGTGGTAGATCTGCCTTCAGAAGCAGAATGATTTGGCTACATAATCTCAATTCCTCTGTCCATGATCTACAAGACAACACTGTTTCATTGTAAATTGGCTAATTAAAATTCTGGGCTATGCCTTAGTGTTGTTAAGCTCAGTTAATATAAGTTGATGTCCCACAGGTAGATTCATGCTTAGTATGCTGAAAGAAAAAAATGAGATTTCTGAATTTTCTAGGAAGCAGACCAGGCCAAGTACATGAAAATGGACTTAGGTAAGGCTCTTGAAAATCTTCTTGTCTGGTAGCTGTTTGACCCATTCTGGTAACATATGCACCTAAATACATGCACATTTTTTTTCTTCAAAATCCTATGATATTTACTTACTTTATAAAATCTTTTCTGTTCTCTTGTTTTCCTTATCAGAGGGTAAAGCCTTTGAAGGCAGTTATTCCTTCCATATTTTTTTTGTGTGTATTTATCACTTAGCACAGTACTTGGCATAAAGTAAGCATTTTAATTAATATTTAGTGAATGAAAGCATATACATTAATTGAAGTAAATGATCAGACATAAACATATAAATATAAAAGGGCAAATATGGATGGATTTGGGAACATCCACTCTTTTGGATTATTTATACCTTACTTTACAAACATTAGCCTAATAATCAAATACCTGAATTTGTAAACACAATTCTGTTTTCTTCTCATACGCTATGTAGTTCTTTATGTGAGCAGTGTTTCAGTACTATCAGAGGTGGGAAATATTTAAGGATGTGGAAGGCCATAAATGCCCTCCACTACTCTGTACTGACAGAGCATTACTTGTAATGTAGCAGGACAAGCCGCAGACAAAACCCCTCAGACACTGAGTTAAAGAAGGAAGGGCTTTATTCAGCCGGGAGCTTTGGCAAGACTCATGTCTCCAACAGCCGAGCTCCCTGAGTGAGCAATTCCTGTCCTTTTTAAGGGCTCACAACTCTAAGGGGGTCTGTGTGAGAGGGTTTTGATCGATTGAGCAAGCACCGGGTACGTGACGGGGGGCTGCATGCACTGGTAACTAGAATGGAAAAGAACAGGACAGGGATTTTCACAGTGCTTTTCTATACAATGTCTATAATCTGTAGATAACATAACCGATTAGGTCAGGGGTGGATCTTTAACTACCAGGCCCAGGGTGTGGCGCTGGGTTGTCTGCTTGTGGATTTCATTTCTGCCTTTTAGTTTGTACTTCTTTCTTTGGGTGCAGAAATTGGGCATAAGACAATAGGAGGTGTGGTCTCCTCCCTTAGTAAGAAATGACGGGACTAGATGAATGTAATCCAGTCTAAGCCGAGGAATGCAATCTATCTTAAGTCGAAGTAAAGCTTAAGTCTATTCCAATGACATTTTCTTTTGTTGTTTTAAAAGTCTACCCTTGCATTAAAAAAATCTGCAGAACGAATGCACCAAGGGCTCAAGAATGAGCATTGGCATTGGCATTTTCACTCCTTCTCCATAAAACAGGTTGAAACAGACAGGGAAGAAAGGTAAATACCTGTGACCTTGTTTAAATTGGCCTCCACAGAAGTCACTGGGAATGAAGTGAGGCCTGCAGTGAAGAGTACTCAGGGAGGCCCCTCAGGTTTCCCCTCCTCCAATGGGACTTCTTTTCACTCTCAATAACTTTTTTGTGTTCTCAGGAGAAAAGCAGCTAATATGCTTAGATATGAACAATTGGCTCCACATGTATCATGCAAATTTCTCAAATTTCATTTGCAAAAAACTACTGAATGACATTTCTTCAGCTGTAGCTACTGTCCATACCTCTGGGGAATGTGGACAGAGTAGTAAGGTCAACCCCACAATAAGGAGGCTTTCTTGGTCTCAGTAGGCACTTTATGCTCATTCAAAAAGAAATACTTCGAAAGCTTTTTTGGCTAGGGCGTGTGAGCATTGCTGTGCAAAGAGAAAGAGCCAGCTTGGGCTGGGCCAAGGGAAATTAGGCTGACCCATGGAGGGTCCTAGAACTGGCTCTGAGGTGATGTGGGTTGATGTGGGTTTGAAGATGACCTCCTAATACCTGCTCAGTTTACAGTAACCCTTTGCACTCGACTCACACTGGTGGATGCGAGACATGTCTAAAATATGTTTGACTGTTTTACTCACAGGCAGTTTTTCTTTATTCTAGGTTGGGCCCCTAACCACGTTTTAAACTACTATATATTTTACCACTATTTAGGGTTATGTAGACCAAACAAAATACTTATTCCTGAGAATAATCCTTAAGAATAATTTATGAATTATCTATCATTTCAAAGCCAATGTTTTCACTTCTTGCAATTTTCAGGGAAAGTTTTCATCTAGAGAAAATATTACATAGTAGATTTCATTGAAAAAATAGTAAAGAAATTTTAGGGAAAAATTAACTAAATTTTGGTGAGAAAAAATTTAGGGAAATTTCAGTAAGAAATTATAATTCCTATTTTGGGGTTATAAGAAGACAAGAAGGAATAATCCATTGTGCTTTAGGTTACAGCTACAAAAAATAGTAGTCTTACATTCAGGAAGAATTCATAATTCCTGAAGTTTAGTATAAGAGGAAAATAGAATCTGGGGATAGAAGTATTAATTGATACACACTTACATTGGCTTGATAAATATTTATTTCCATACAGTAACATCTGACTTATCTGAAATCATTATAGCCAGTAATTTTAGTGATTAGTAACAGAAAACCAACCAAAATGGGCTTAGCAAAAGGAGAATTTAATGGCAGTTCAAAGTGAAAGGTACAAGTAGGGCTGTTTGATGAAGGGGCTCAGATGGGATCACCAGGACTCTTTTCTCTCCATCTCTCAATTCTGCTTCATCTGGATTAAATTCCCCATGGTCAGTAGCCTTGCTACAGCTATTCTAGCCTCACAGACTTACTACTCTCTACCTCTTTTCCAGATGATCCTATAAAACTTGTGGGATTAATTCTGGTTGAACTGATTTAGGTCATGCCTACTTCTTCATCTTGACTCTGATGTGGGGAAATGCTATGCACTGGTTGACTTAGGTCTGGGTCATTCACTTCTCCCCTGGGACTGGGCAGGAGACCTGAAGCATCCAGTGGACTGTAAGAGAGCAAGGGATAAGTTCTCAGATGAAAATCAAAGGCATAAGACAGCCTAATGGAAATGAGAAAGATCAATGTCTACCAAGTGTCCCAAAATGTATCTTATTTTAAAACATGATTTTCCTGTTTTCCATGATAGTTTATTGAGAAAAATATTTTGTAAAAAGCCTAGCTTGGTCAATAAAATGTACTTTCTCAGTACTTGATCATTTTCAAATTCCCTTGTTGACTCCTGTGAAACCAATATATTGAACATTCTCCATATACAGGCTTTTCTAAAAATGTATATTGAGACAGAGTATACTAAATAGAATATATCCTGTCTCCTCCCTGTCTGAGTCCTAGGAATCTCAGCAATCTTTTCACAAATGGTGTTCTTTGAGCTGGTGTGTCTTTGGTGTGAACCCACTGTGGGTGGAATGAGCTCTTTTCAGACCTGTGTACGTTACTTCTCTTAGTCAAAGGACAAAATCCCTTACACTAGCTGGCTTACAAACAACAAACATGGATTACTCACAGTTCTAGAGGCTGGGAAGTTCAAGATCAATGGGCCAACAAGTTTGGTGTTGGATATGGGCCCATTTCCTGGTTGATAGATTGCTCCCTTTCACTCTATCCTTACATGGTGGGAAGGATAAATGAGCTCCCTTGGGTTCTTTTTATAAGGGCATTAATCCCATTTGTGAAGACTGCCATCATGACCTAATTGCCCTCCAGAAGGCCCTACCTCCTAATACCATTGCCTTGGGGATTAGCATTTCATCATATGAATTTTGAGAGGATACAAAGATGCAGACAATAGCATTCTCTCTGGGAAATACCTAAGTCAGGGTCAGGTCTTGGCAGGTGAGTTAGAATAAAACCCTTACCCAGTGGTCCTGACTACAGGATTTGGTCAGGAGCTTCTGTGCTCTCACACTCCACACTCTACTTCTTGGCTTCAAAGTGAGGGATTGTTGTAGTTAGGTCAGTCTGGTGATTCTCCAGTCCTTTTCCTCTGGAATCTTTTTGTACCATATTATTTCTACAGCAAATTATTATTATTATTATTATTATTGTTAGAGACAAGGTCTCACTCTGTCAGCCATGCTGGAGTGTAGTGATGCAAACATGGCTCATTGCAGCCTTGAACTCCCAGGCTCCAGTTATCCTCCAGCCTCAGCCTCCCAAGTAGCTGAGACTACAGATGCACACCACCACGCTTGGCTAATTTTTTTTTTTTTTTTTGTAACAACAGGGTCTTGCCATCTTGTTCAGACTGGTCTTGAACACCTGAGCTTAAGCAGTCTTCCCGCCTCAGCCTCCCAAAGTTTTGAGATTACAGATGTGAGCCACCTTGCCTAGCCAACAAACTCTCTTTCTTCGTGTTTGTTGAGAGATACTTGTGTCTTATTCATAGCTGAACTTGCATAGCATATTAAACCTTTCGTTATTTTTTTCTGAGCATAGCACCTTATTTGCCTCTCATCAGTCCAGGACTTGGGATAAGTAATTGTTTAACTTTATTTTTATTTATTTATTTATTTGAGACAGAGTGTTACTCTGTCGCTGAGGCTGGAGTGCAGTGGCACGATCTCGGTTCACTGCCAGCTCTGCCTCCCGGGTTCACGCCATTCTCCTGCTTCAGCTTCTTGAGTAGCTGGGACAACAGGTGCCCCCCACCACGCCTGGCTAATTTTTTTGTATTTTTAGTAGAGACAGGGTTTTACCATGTTAGCCAGGATGGTCTTGATCTCCTGACGTTGTGATCTACCTGCCTTAGCCTCCCAAAGTGCTGGGATTACAGGTGTGAGCCACCGCCCCCGGCCTAACTTTATTAACTCTAGCCCGTCTCCATCTCCTAACGTCATGATCTACCTGCCTCAGCCTCCCAAAGTGCTGGGATTACAGGCGTGAGCCACCACCCCCGGCCTAACTTTATTAACTCTAGCCCGTCCAGGGATACAATCTAGGACACCAAATAATTTCAGTTACTAGAAAGGCACCAATGTGGGATGCAGATAATAAAGGCTGTTAGACTTAAATGGAGGTGAGTTTTCCTACAATCATTTAATCTCATTATTTTTTAAATAACTGAGCCTGAAATGTGAACTTTAATCTTCCAATGTCCTCAAGATTTTGGCACAACTAGAGCTCTTTCCTTCTGTACAGAAGACCCTAGGTTGTTAGCTTTCTACTTGGTTTAGGATATTTTCTATTTTTGTCTTGTAACTGTTACTTCTTAAAACAATCAGTATACCTAATTTAAAGAGATTCCTGGGCTTCCCTGTTGTTTTATATTTCTATGATAAGGAAAACTTGAGTGATTTACATGTAATTCCAGTGCATATGTTTAATACACTGACTTTAGAGCATTTAGTTTGGCTTGCTGGATATCTTCCTCCATCCCCTTATTTTCTAGTTACTTTCTGGGTTCCGAGTATGAAAAATAGGTCGAGGGAGTTTGGCCCTTGAATTTTGCAAAAGGCAAATGTGTACTTTTGAGTTTTAAGGACCTCAAGAAAAGCTGTCTAATCTTGGAGACTTTATGTTTTATGAATGAACAAGTGGTTTCTTTCAGCTATTCTGTTAAGAACAGTTTTTCAAATGATCGAATAAATTTGCTGAATGAATGCATGTGCATTTTGCTGTTGTCAGAAAGATGTGAAATACAGCAGCAGTGGGTGGCCTGGCTCTCAGTTGAACTGTCATGTAGATGAGGTTTGCCTTCAGGGCCCTCACACGTTCCCGTCTGCTACCCATCTCCTGTTTCCTGGGCTTCATCCTCCACCTGTCCTGGCTCCCAGATACCTAGGATTCTCAGGCCACTCAGCAGTGTGGGCTCCTTTTTGCTCTGCTCTGCCTGCAAAGGTCTTCTAGCCCTAGGCAGTGCATAATGCCCCCATTTGGCCCTCCCAGCCAGTCATCTAAGCTAAACAAAGCAGATTCCTAATCTACTTGGATCCCAGCTAGCTGCCACTATTAGAAATGAGTGCCACTACTGGAACTAAGCCTCATTAAGGTGTTAATGCATTGAAATGGTTTAATAAACTATTTTTCCTGAGATTACAGGCATTATGATAAGAAACACTTAAGGTCCATTTACATTTAAGTCAAGGGAATTATCATCCTAAGGTGGAATTTCAGGCAAGTCCATGGTCCAATAGGCCTAGCAAGGGGGCAGCTTTCTGTATTTCCCCTGAGGCAGACTAATCCCCTTCTTCATGGGCTTTCTCCCTGTCTTGCTCTGTTAGTACGGTGTTTGGGATATGGATATCTCGCTTATCACCAGGATGGTTGGGTATTGGTTTCCAGCTGTGTTCCTTCTGGGTTCATATCTAGGGGTTGGGCCTGTTTATGACCATTGCCACCAACTCCTGGACTGATTTCCCTGGATACAGCCCTGCTCCAGATTTGGCTGTCTTACTCTCTCTGCCCCACTTGACCCTTCTGAAGCCACATTCTCTGTACTTCTTTGTGATAGAACCCTATTGCCTTCCATTTGGACTTGCACCAGAGATAGCTTATGTGGAATATGGACTTCTTTTGTGACTATTAACTCCGCCCTGGGGCTGCTGATTCTTCTCCCACATTTCCTACATTTGTTATCTACCCCCTTTTCTCTAGCTCTGGCTCTCTGTCTCCCAGCAGCCTGTACTGCTCACCTGACCTGTAGATACTGTGGAGAACCATAGAGTTATAATACATATAGTGTATGGGGAGGACATTTTGTAGTAAAGAAAAATTCATGATTTGAACCTTGGTTGCCTCCCAGAGATACTCATTCCACTTTATCATGGATGCATACCCTTTACCCCACTTCACCCAGAGTCTTCATTTTTCAAAGATAAAATATCCATTCCTCCTTGGATCGAATTACCGGATTCTTCATTAAACTAGTTATTCTCTTACAGGAAATCCGCTTTGCTAACGTCTCCCTGAAAATTCGGTGTCCAAAGAGGAACAAAATATAGGCAGCACGAGAGTTCACATAAGTGTTTTACCAACTGGCCTGTATTTCTCCATCTTGTCCTCAAAGACATGATGGGAAACTTAAAAATAAAATGCCTTACTGAAATCCAGATTGACCTTGTCAAAAGGAGCTATTTCACATAAAACATGCATACACACACGTAAAAATCGGACAACATTTATACATTACAACTTAAATATGCAAAATAAAAAGGTAGTATCCTTTATTTCTTATAAGTGCTCTCATTTTGTCCTAAATCCCATATTCCATTCAGTAGCAAGAAAAAATCAATCGAAAACTTGTCAGTTCTTAGTGTCTTGATAACTTGGCCTCTTTGGTTTTTAAATAGACTCTGTTAGGTTAGGTCAAGTGTCTTTCAGATAAATATTCATTTAAATTCAAGGTTCAAACTTCTTACCAGAAAAGGATATTTGTTTTTTTTTTTTCCCCAAAGATTTGCCCCTCCACTTTCTGCTCCCTAAGGCGCTATATGGGTATCAGCGAGGGCAGACTCAAGGAGGCCAGTGTATGGTAATGAGTTATTGTCTGGGTGTTTGTGCTGTCTTTGGAGTCTTCTCTGGTCACTGTGGAGATGTTTCTTATCTGTCTGGATCATCGAGCTGCTGGTGTCTGCTGTAGAAAAACTGTGGCTGGTAACACTGTGTATCAGGGACGAGGGTAAAACAACTACCTGTTACAGATCATGACCTCTTCTCTCATCCTAGTGAAGTCCAGGTAAAAAGTGAAGGACACAGAAAAAGATGGCAATGAGATGATGACTGTGTGGGGCTGAGATAAGCAGTGCCTTTTGGCCCGCTAACTTGGTACAATGGACTGAATATTTGTGTCCTCCTAAAATTAAACATTGAAATTGTAACCTGCAGTGTATTAGGAGATGGGGACTTTGGGAGGTAATTAGGTCATGAGAGTACAGCGCTCATGAGCAAGATTAGTGTCATTATAGAAAGAACTTCAGATAACTCTCTTGCCCTGTTTCTTCTATGTAAGGATACAATGAGAAGTCAGCAGTCTGCAACCTAGAAGAGGCCCTTCACCATGCTGGCACCCTGATCTCAGATTTCTAGCTTCCACAACTGCAGGAAATAAATTTCTGTTGTTTATAACCCACCCAATCTATGCAGCTTGAACTAAGACTCTTGGCAGAGGATAGCTACTATGGCTTTATTCTGGCTGCAAGAAGAGCTGTTGCTAAAGGCAGCTCCTAAGCCCTTGGTCCGTTTCAGCTGGGAGTTTGGAGGTCAGGAGTCAGTTGTCCACAGGAACACTTCTGCAGTTCTCCCAGTGTGGAAATCCATGTTTCAGGTTCTTTGTTCCGGAAATGCAGACAACTCAATACAGTGCTCATTTTTAGACTTTATATTGTGAGAGAAAACCACCTGCTATAATGAAGGGGAGCATGGAGCAGAATGGACAGAGTACAGGCTTTGGAGACAGAGCTAGGTTTACTTTTCCCTGTTCCCTTTGACCTTGAACATTTCTGAGTCTCATTATCAGTAAAACAGAGGTAACAAATGCCAATCTAAGAAAACAGTGTCTGTCAATAAATTGAAGCTATAATTATAAATCACAACAATATATTCTAAGCCCAAATACTGTTTTTCAAACACTCCAAAGAAATGGCAGCTTGCTTCCTTTATCATTGGTTGGCTTAATTAAGTATGACATTTACCCCCAGTAGAACCATTTTTTGTTGAGACAAATGCCTTGTCTCCTCAGAGGATCTCCCTCTTCCTGACAGAGCCCAGAGGATCCCCATGAACATCCTTCCGCTCCCTCCCCTGGGGATCCGGGACCATACTAGCCCTGTCTCATTGCCGTCATTACTCAGCGCAGGGAGGACTGGTAGGAACTCCCTTCGTGGCTTGTTGACATCAACTCTGAGGATGTGCAAGATGGATTAAGAAAAGGCCTCTGATAGCTTTTTCTTTTCAGGAAGCCAAATGTTTTTCAAATCAGAAGCAAAAGGATTTAGCACAGGGAGGTTGGGACTGCATTTCTGTCAAGGGGGAGAAAGCTAAACTCCCTTTCCCCTGAGGCCCTTCTGTATTTCCCACTGGGCTGTACCTCCCTGTCATGCTTTAAGCATTCCCTTCCCGGTCTTCCTCCTCAAAGCCTCTCAGCTGAGCCCTGCTCTGCTGTTGATCCAATGTGTGCGACTGAACCTGAAGACGGAGGATAGAGAGGTCCTGTTTTGGGAGGAATAAGATTGGTTGTATTCTCGTGTTGTGTAGGAGGGCTTTGCCCAGCAGTTTCTGGGTGCTTCCTCTGCTTATTTATTTAATCAAATTTCTGCAGCAAGAGTTACAAAACAGAAGAGCAACAATCTTTCCTACCATTCTTTGGCCCCGAAAATATTCCCATGGCGGGCATGGCATCCTGGCTAAAGAAACGTGGTCCAAATTCTGAGTGGTGTAGGGCTTCCTTTCCTCCTTGTCTGGGGAAAGTGGCTCCAAATAGTGACTTACTTCTTGTCTTCTCCAATGACTTGCCCTCTACCTGGCTGTCTCTGGGTATGTGAGGAGAGCTGGGAGGGAGTGAAATCTCAGTTGCATAGTTGTATTTCTCTTGCTGACAGAGAGTTCTTAAGCTTTTGGAGCCAAGAATTAGGATTGGAAATGTTCGTGGTTTTTCCAGTGAGGCTAAACCGTTGTCTTGAAGTATACGAAATCTTAAAAGTGCAGCTTGGTCTGGGTGGTCTGTAATCTGTGACGACCTCTAGAGAACCCTGCAGATCTCTTTTGTAGGAGTCCATGATTCTACAATACACATCATTTGCTGAATTGGGGAAGGTGAGGCCTTGTGACAGGAGGCCTGCCATAGAATCAGATGACCAGAAGGTGGCACTAGTAGTATTTATAAGGAGCCACTGCAGAAGTTTTGGTCAATGATACAGCACTTGCTTCTTTCCAACTCTCTAAAGTGAAACAACTGTGTTTTGTTAACACCATGTTACACAGAGCTTTTTTTTGTGGATTTCTGCTTTCACCCAAACCATCACAGCCTACTTTCTTGCCGTGGTAGGAGTGTTACTTATGATGAATTCAAAGGCCGGAAGGTTTTGTTTGTTGAGGTTTGCTCCATGTATTTAATGTGCTTTCTATTCTTTGAAGCTTTGACAAAAACAGTCTTGAATTCTCTGGGAAAAAAGAGACCCTGTTTGTTTGGCAACTGTTCTCCCTGCTCCCTTCACCCACTTTGGGACTGTTCCAGAGGTCTAGATGCAAGGTTGATGTTGTCTGCCCTGCCAAGCTTTTAGCTTGTCAAGGTTTTTAATATTCTTTGTATGAGTTTAATGTAAAAAGGCACCAAGTTATTCCTGCCTTTACATGACTAATAGACTGCCTCATAAATAAGTAACTCTGTCTGTATAGTTTTTAACAGTAAAATAACCTACTAAAAAGGAACTTGAAAGCCACTAAGAAACTTGAGAGAAACTCAGCAAGAAGCCTCCCTGTCTATGCCGCTTTGTTTAGCAGAGGAAGATTTTTCCAGTGGAAGCAGTTGGCAACAGTCCTATTAATGGCAACATAGAAACCTACATCTTATCCATTTGTTGGTAGCTCTCTAGAACAAGGGGCTACCAGTCATGGCATAAGGAACTACAGCAGAGGTGGCAAACTTTTCTGTAAAGACCCAAATAATAAATATTTTAGGCTCTGCAGGCCATAAGCTCTCAGTTGCAGCTACCCAACTCTGCCACTTTAGCTCAGAAGTAGCCATGGGTGATATATAGATGAATGGGCATAGCTTTGTTCCAATAAAACTTTTTTCACAAAAATAGGCAGCAGGCTGGATTTGACTTATGGGCCATAGTTTGCAGAACCCTGAACTAGAAAAAGGGAGAATTAAGTTTTTTCCTTCTCCATTATGGACATTTCCTTTTTCATCTTCTTGTTTTGCTAGGGTAGTAGCTGAGGATTGTCCACGTGTGTTTGGCCTCGTCCTAGCAGATTTCCCACTATTACAGGAACACAAGGAGCAGAGAAGGTTCTGTTTCTGCTATGGCCACTGCAAGTAGGGAAAATCACTGACAAAAGTAGGGGACAGGGGATGGGTGTCTTATCTCCTTCTTAGTTCTTAAAGGTAAGGGTTTTTATTGGATTAAGTGGATTCAGCATAATTTTCTGGTGGCATTGTATTTGGCTAACAGTGGTCCTCTAAATTAGGAGTCAGCACAGGACATGGGCCAAATCTGACCCTCTACCTATTTTGATATGTAAAGTTTTATTGAAACACAGTCATGCGCATTTCCTTACATATGGCCCATTGCCATTTTACAGTGATGAAGTTGAATGGTTGTGACAGAGGCCTTATGACTTACAGAGCTTAAGATATTTACTATCTGTCCCTTTATAGAAAAAATTTGCTGACCCATGCTCTAGAGTAGTGCTTTTCAGACACTGTGATAGGCTACTTTCCTTCTTTCATTTCCTTTAAAAAATCCATCATGATGATGTGTAGTTCTCTTGTCCATGACTGATAGCAACTTGTGTCACATCTAACTCACCACATCAGGCCTGGAGCCTCCCCGGGTCCATTCCTATCAAAGGAGATGAGTCTTCACTGTGTATGTGCTTTGGATGTGACCACAGGTTCAAATGGCTATAAATGTTTTAATTGCTTACACCCAAATTCTGTACTTATCTAGTAATGGACTAGGAACAGTTTGCAGATCAGCAGCATGGTTCTAGGGCACTGCTGCTCAAAGTGTGGTCCTTGATCTATCAGTATTACTTAAGTATCTTGTTGAAATGCAATTTCTGATTCATTTGAAAAATCTTATTTGGGGCTTGTCATTCAGAATTTCTAGTAAATTTCCAGATGAGGTTGATGCCACTGGTCCTTGGACCATACTTTGCCTTTGCTCTAGAGGTATTTATAAAGGGGTCAAATTTAATATCAGATACTGCCTATACTCACAGAATGGTGCTGGCTACATTATTCCCATTTTACTGATTAGGACTATCTTATATAGAAAAGTGAAGCAATTTGCAATGGGCAACCAAGAATGAAACACAGATGCCATTAACTAAGAAATATAGGCACTCTTACCTTACCCTATACATAATATTTTTATCTGGCAGTCAGTTTTCCTAGTGCTGAAACCAGCTGTGCTTGCAACTTAGCTGGAACCAAATCAGTAGTGATATTGATTATAGCCTGTTAAACAAGTACAGAATATGAAAAGAAGTGCAGATTGCTCTTAACCCAGACCCCCTCCTCAACCCCTACCTTCTTCGTTTCCTTCCTCCTCTCATGTTATTGTGTGTTGTTTGGAGAATTTCCAGATCTTCACTTGGACATGCAAGCCATTGGGAATGAATAGTGAAGTAGGAAATGAAATCCTTTTTTATGTGTTTGTAATGGTAACACATGAAAAATATACTTAAATAAAGAAATCAGACAAATGCATTTCTGTGTCATTTGGGGGTACTGTTGTAGCCACATATCCAGGATTGGGATTTGCATGTGGAGATTTATGTCACTAGAGCTGAATTCTGCCCGTTTCCTGTCTTCCCTTAGCTGCTGTTTATCAACTGCTGCTTATCACTTTAAATGATCTGGGCCATTGAGAAGAACAGAAAAAGAGGCTAATAAGGGAACTTGACTTTCTGGGTTGCTTATCATGAAGTTTATTTAGGAGACAAATCTCTTTATAAAAGATTCACCCCGTGTAGGGCATTAAAAATGCTGATGATGTTTGCTCATCAATTCTACAACAACATTGCTTTGCTTTTGTATCTATACTGTTGTTCCATAATTTTCCTGTTCAGAAATCAGTTTCCATTGGAATTAATTTGTAATGTATCAAAGTGAAGTTGTAGCCGTGTTCTCTAGGGTAAAGTGCCAACCTAGGGCAAAGCCTTTTGTATCAGCTTCTTTGAAAGGACCCACATCCTTCTCCTTATGGTACGTTGGCCGTCCCATTTTTTTTTTTTTTGGTTGCCTTCCAGAGATAATATCAAAACCATGACAACTTTTCATTGGTAGTTTGACCAATGTTGAGGTATTGTCACAATGGCATTTGAAATGAGGAATTCTGTTTTTACAAAGCACAGCTGAGTTGTTTGTGATGCTTTGTGTGTTGACTAAGTTACCTAAGGTGATAAGGATCAAAATCTAAGTGTCTTTGTCATTTGAATTCCCAGAGAATTTGAATTTTGAATTGGAAAATTCAGAAAACTATGAAGATGAAATAGATTTCCATAGGCTAAGTTCTTAAACTAACCAACAAGAAGGCACCCACAACTCAACCCTTCCAAACTTTTTTCTTCCCAGCAAGGAAGGTGAAAGCCCATCCCTCTGTCTTCTCTTTTCATCAGCTGTGGGACCATCCACCCAGGCTTCCTACATACAATTCAACCCCTCCCTGTCCCTTCTTCCGCTCCTCCAGTTCAGGTGCATTTTCTCATCTCTGTCTTGATTTCTGACATAGCTGCTGAGTGGTCCAGCTGCCAAAAGTCTTACTCTTACCATATCCTCTTACCATCTGTCTGAAATTCAAATCTGACTGTGTCATTCCCTTTCTGAGACTTACCATCACCATAGGGATGCCATTCCATAACATCTGCATTCCCGACCAGACCTTCCATTATCAGGCTTCCATATTTGTCATTGCTATCTCCCATCATGCCTGGCATTGCACTTTGTACTCGAGTAATATACAACTGTGTGTAGTTTTCAGAAATATATTCTGTTCCATACCTGGTGCCTTTGGTTATGATTTTCTCCTCTACCTATGAGACTCTACCCCAGTGGTTTTCAACCAGGGACAATTTTGTCCCTTGAAGAGACAGTTGGCAACATCTGCAGACATTTTTGTTTGTCATAACTTGGGGAGGGGTGCTACTGGCACATAGTGCATAGAATCCAAGAATGTCAGCCTTCCATAACAAAGAATTATCTGGCCCAAATGTCAATACTGTCAAGGTTGATTAACCTTCCTCTACCTCTTCATTTCTAGTAGGATAATTTCTACTTTCCGATTATGATTTAGATAAGACATTCTCTTCTCTAGCAAATTGTCCATGATCCTTCCTTTTGTAGGACGGGGGAAGTAGCCGTTTGCTGTTCTATGAAAGGGTTCTCTGTGTATACCTATACCATATTTTCATAGGCCATATGTTATTATAATTATTTTTTATTTTTAATAAAGAAAATACAAGTGTTAACAAATAAGCTGTCAGATTGTACCAGAATAATGGCTAAATCCCACATTTTTAGTTCAAAGCAAAGCCAACAGGTGGTTCAGTTACCACTCCTTAGGCTTAAGATGGAAACAAATACAGAAGCCAGCTCTACCACCAACCACCCTCCTTCCACACTGTCAACACAAGAAGAGAGGCTATCCCCTCGCCCACATTTTGGAGAGAAGATGCTTTCTTTCCCCAAGGATAAGAGGAGGTCCTGAAAGAATTTCGATTTAAAAAAAAAAGGGTTGGGAGGGCAACCTTCCAAAACGGTAACTATCATTTTTATTTCTTTTTGGGATGTCTGCTTTGCCAGGGAATTGGGGAATATTAGATGTGGGTAGTGAGCTTTTTACCAGTGGGCCCTGTTGGAGTAACCAGCCATCCATACCAACTTCCCTGCGTGTATATACAATGAGTGAAAACAGCAATTAATACTACCAAACTCAGGCAAGACTGCAACAAATCAGTCAAGACTGGCCCAGTCAGGAGGGTAGTTTTTGTTCCCTTATTGCTCCCTCAGCTGCACCCTGACAGGGTAGCAAGCAACAGTGGGTAGAGGAAGGGGAGACGAGAAGTGTGGAAGTCAAACCTTCCACTTCAGAAGACTGAAATCAGAACTCTTGCGTATGCTTGGGGCAGGGGTGGGAGTAGAGAGAAGAGATTTGAATCAGATGTGATATTGAAGTTTTTTAAATAAATAGGACTAAATCATGGAAACGGTACTGTTTGTATAAGTCAGAGTGTCTGAAAACTTATGGAACTGGTTCAAGATTATATGAAGGAAGGCATTACTTATATAAGACATCGAGGAATAGCTACTGCCAAAAAAGTCACCTTTATATCCCAGTGAGTTGACAGGGTTCAATAAGCCAGTCACATATCTATGATAAAAAATTTCAAACAGCACAAGAAGAGATCATAATTATACTGCCATAATCTATATGTCAACACGACACTGGGGGTCTTAGAGTCCTTCCTTCTTCTTATGGGGAAATCTTCACATGGGATTGGTGAGTCATGAAGTTTGGAGCGTCTTGGTCCCTCCTGCATTAGGGAGTCTCCATTACTGCAGAAAGCCTCTTGCAGGCCTGGAGTGTGAGTAGACAGGAAGGTCAGCAACAACGCCTTTCTACACCGGAGCTCAGAAGGAAAGCTCCATTAGCCCTCACCAGACCCACATGACTTACTTTAATGTCAGTATATAAGATCTTTTTTGAAGGTTTGAGTATTCTAAGAAAGGTTTTATAGAGGTCGAAGTTCTAGTTAACTGGGAACTTCCTAAGGGAAGGCATTTCAAATTTGTGATGTCGATGCTGCCTGCACCCCTGACTGGGCTCATACCCTGCCACACAGACACACACACACAGACACAGACACACACATCACACAGACACACACATCACACACACACACACACACACACACACACACACGCACACACATTTTGCAATCCTATTTTTTGGTCTATTGGTCTAGAAGACAACTCTATTCCCTTCCATGGGAGATTTCTCTCTCTGGGTTTCTTCTGGCTTCTCCCATGTTTGCGAAATATCTGAGGCTGCATCCTCCTGAGCATTACCCTTCTCTGCCCTTCATGAAGGCTCTGGACAGAAAGGGGCTGTGTCCTTCTACCTCTGCAGGACTTGCTAGCTACCTAATTTTCTGGGCCTGGTATAAAATGATAATGTTAAACCTCTTGTTTAAAAAATTATTAACAATTTTGAGATAGTGGCAGCAGAGCCCTAAACAGGAACCCTTCTCAGCATGGCATCCTATGTGACTGCACTGGTCTCATGCCCAGGAAGCTGACCGTGCCCTTCTGTGAGAGCTGAAGCCCAGCTGCTGCCTTTACTGGGTCATCTCTAAAGGGGGTACACTTTTCAAAATCATTAATTAATTTTCCTCAGAGACACTGTAGTCAGTACATTTCCAGGAAAGAACATTACCCCCTGGCATGACTCTGACTTTGCCCTTCAGGAACAATACACAGCCTGTGATGGTGCTGAGATGCCTTTGAGTCTTTACCATCTGCTTAGACCTGACAGCATCCAAAATGGGAAAAACACACACGTTGGCTTCTAATTCTCTTGCCCAAGGAATGGTGCTGGTGCCACTTGATTTATTTTGATTCATTCTTTCTCTGACAGAAGAAGGAGAGGAGAGATTTCTAATTCCTTCTTTTTGTGTGTGTGATAAAATATACATAACATAAAATCTACAATCTCAACCATTTTCAGGTGCATAGTACAGTGGCCTCAAGTACATTCATAATATTGTGCAGCCATCACCAGTATTCATCTCCAGAACTTTTTCATCACCCTAAATTTAATTCCTTTTATTGTATCTATTTCCCTGGACCAGAAAACCCTTGAAGGCTGAGAACATGACTTACTCATCTTTTAATATCCACGGCCTTCTATATAGTAGACACTCAAAATGCTTATTCAACTGCATTTACATTCAGCAGAGATAAACAGAGTGGAAAGCTGCCATAGCATTACCTGTGGAAATGAATGAAAGCCTGTGATTCGGTGAGTGCTGCTTGCCTTTGTTATCAATGCCAACCTTTCCTTTCCCAGGAAGTAATGTGATTTTTTTTATATATATACACTATTAATATCATTTATGATGTCCTGCTGCCTTCTAGTTTATAAAACGTTCAGGAATTTCCAGTAAACTGAGTAACATGCAATTAAACAAATAAAGCACGTGCCTTAAATCCTTTCATCAAAACAAAACAAAACACCCCCCTGCCAAAAGAAAAAAACAAAGAAAACTCCCCAAAAAAACCCGGAATAATTAACTACTAATACTTACTTGCATTCCATCCCAAATTCTTCCGTGGGTCCATTCCTTTTTCTAATGAACAAGAATTTTACATTACCTAAAGTTTTTGTTGCATAATGTGAGGAAACCACTTTTTGTCTGTTTGAAAACTATTTAAATGTGTCTAAAATGCAGATTTAGGAAAGAAAGGACTAAGTCCAATCAATGTTCACCTCTTAAAGGATCATCTAAAAGAATTCAGTAAATATTTTTATATGATTCTTTGAAGTTCAGAGGCTGGAGACAAGTTTAGCAAATTAGTAAAAGCAGATGTTGAGGAAATGTTTTGACTGGAGGAAGATGGTCAGGGGTTCTTATAGTCCTGGATTCAAATAAATGGTTTGAAATGAAAACTGAAAAGATACCAAAGAGAGGAATGTTGCAATTGTTAAATGGAAATATGTCCAAAAAGAATTATTCCTTTCTGAAAAATTTAAGCAAACGGGTATAGGCCAAAACAAGGCAACCTATAGGCTTTTTGAAGCAAAGCTGCTCTGATGTACTGCTGTGATATATATTTCTTAGACATGTTTTTGATTGTTAGAATAGATTGAGGGAAAATATACTTGGGCCAAGAAAGGATTCTCAATTGAACTGTCATGGGGAGCAAGCTGTATCTCCCCTCTTCTTCTTAAGAGGCATTGATATTATCTTTTTGTCATTTTATTGCATACTCACTATTATATCTAGGAATTTATCATAGTTCTCAATGTGTGGGAAAAAATAAAGAACCATTTGTCTCTAAGAATCACATTGTTGGAGTCAGCTGATTATAATAATCATGTATGAAGCTTACTCAGGAATTTCTTAACATTTGCTGTTGAGCACCATTCCTTTATATCTTGTTCTAAATTGGCTATGTTAGAGAAAGATTTGTAATTATGTGTATTTAAATTAGGAATTAAAGTTTTGTATTTGTTAGGGTAATAGCTGGTGCAGCAAATTAGCCACAAAATTTCAGCTGTGTAATACAGTGGGTTTTCCTGGTCAGTAGGCAGATAGCTTTCCTCCATGTGGTAACATGGGGACCCAGGCTCTTTCTGTCTTCTGGTTCTACCATATCCTGGGGTCTTAAAGTCCTTTTCATGAGGCTAGTGGAAGTGGGAAGGCTATGAGGAGAAGGCACACCAGAATTGATACACATTACTTTTACTTACATTCCATTAGCAAGATCTAGTCAAACGATCACCCTTGAAAACAAGGAAGGCTGGTAAATGTAATTGCTCGCCTGAACTACTTTTCTGCATTATGGAAGAGTTTTTGGTGGGCAGTTTTCTTTCTCTCAGTTTTTCTTCATATTATTATAGTAAGGCAACCCGATTAGTCTCTTTCTATCAGCTAGTTACCTTGCCAACTATTAAACAGAACAACCATGCACCTAGTTATTAAATAGTGAACTGTGTAGTAATAGTACTTAGGAAAATTGAAATGACTTATTTGAGGCTATAGATCCATATAAATCCACAAATAAATGGGATCACCATTCTCTCAAAGAGGAGCAATACAGCAAAGAAATAATCCTTATATTAGATTTTTAATTCATGTAGTGCTGTAATTATAGTACTTGATCAGAAACAGAAGACCATATTTCTTTAGTGGAGGCTGCTAAATCTGTCTTTTTTTTTTTTTTTTTTTTGAGACAGAGTCTTGCTGTGTCACCCAGGCTGGAGTGCAGTGGCGCGATCTCGGCTCACTGCAACCTCTGCCTCCCGGGTTCACGCCATTCTTCTGCCTCAACCTCCTGAGTAGCTGGGAGTACAGGGGCCCGCCATCATGCCCAGCTAATTTTTTGTATTTTTAGTAGAGATGGGGTTTCACCGTGTTAGCCGGGATGGTCTCGATCTCCTGACCTCGTGATCCGCCCACCTCTGCCTCCCAAAGTGCTGAGATTACAGGCATGAGCCACCACGCCTGGCCAAATCTGTCTTATACTGTAGTATTCGTAGTTATTATTATTAGCACTAGTGGTAGTAAGAGCAACTGATATTTATTGAGCACTTACTGTGTACTAGGTTTTGAGCTAACTGCTGTGTAAAGAAAATGTCATTTAGTCTTCCCACTGCCTCCATGAGGTGTGTACTACAACTGTTGTAATTAGGAATTTTATGAGCAATAGAAACAGACTGTGGATGACTTAACTAAGAATAGAATTTACTAGAAATATGTAAGATGGCTCATATCAAAGGAAAAAAAAATCCAGACAAGTCTCAGACAAGGCAGAAATAAGGGAAGCCGCAAGGACCCAGGTGGAAGGAATAAAGGGACACTTGGGAAGGATCTGCTTCAACTTTTCTTGGCAGGGGTGCCAGGATACCCTGACTGACCATCCCACCAGGATCACACACCATGAAGAAAGAGTACGTCTCCAGTGAAAAATATAAACTCTGTTACCAGTAAGGGTTAATAGGTAGCAGAGACAGGGTTCAAAATCCAGGGGAGTGCCTAGTTTAGTGGAAAAACTCTAAGTTTTGGAGACAGACCGTTGTGTGAACGCTGGCTCTGGCACTGTGCCTGATGTGCAACCTCTTTGATCCTCAGTCTCCTTACTTGTAAAACTGGACAGCAATGTTATCAGAATGCCAGGCAGCATTGGTCTAGGTCTTGCTCCTTGCTGCACAGAAAGCCAGTCTCTGAGAGAATAAGTCCTGCCAGGGAAGAAGGCTTTTTATTCAGGTAACGTCAGCCAGAAAGTTGGGAGATCAGTCTCAAATCCATCTCTCCCAACCAACTAAAATTGGGGGTTTCTATAGCAGGGAAGGAATGTAGCTACATGTGGGAAAACAGAAATCAGGAATGGGTAAAGCAGCAATCATGCCATATGAAGGCTCTGGTATCTTATTGGATGGGTGATCCGGTGTTTCAGTTCCTTGCCTGAGGGTCAGTTTCCTGAGGAAGGAACTCAGATAAGACAAATGTAAGTTTCATGTTTCAACATCAGAGAGGGCCAATTTCTATATTTATTTAAAAAACTGTAAACATCAGTTTTTTGGGCCAGTTTGGCCAATTTCAGTCCCCTCTATTTGTCAATCCCTCAATCATATGGAACCTGATCATTGATCTTTCTGGCTGCTTCATGCTGAAGAGGGGCATTGTGGGATAATGATGAGGAATGAAAACATCACATCTGCAATTGAAAATACTCATGAGTACCTGGTTGGCATCTGGCTTGTTGGAGCACCAGGATCTGGGTACTTCTATTAATGGTTTTAGAAACTCAGATGATTAATAACATAGATAAATCAAGTTTAAAAATACCAGAGAATATCTTCTGGAGTGGATCCCCTGGGGAGTCCAAGAGAATAATCCTAAACCTACCAAAGGTCTTCCTGATTCATTACATCCTGCATGGAAAAAGATGTCTTTTTTTGGAGAGCAATAACAATCTGAAAAATGCATGTTCACTTTATGGTTTCACATCTACGGCCTTTGGCTGGGTTTTGAATATCAATTTAAGGCTGTCTAAGGTTTCAGAAAACCATAACTGTTACTCCTGGAAGGGTCCCAGAGGCACTGGTTTTACCTGAGTATGATGAATCCCAGAGGCACTAGTTTTACTTGAGTATGATGAATCCATGGCTTAACACCAGCTAACAGAACAGATGAGTGAGTGGTCAGCAACACCTCAAAAGAGCTGACCCATTGTGGTTGTAGCTGGTCATCACCCTGGTGTAATTTCTAGGTCTTGGACATGGTCTGCACTTCTATAGGGAACTGGAGCCTGTTGGAAAAAAACTCTGACAGACTAGTTGGTATATTTCCTTATTGTTTTATATATGATCTAGCTACTGTTTCAGAAGAGAAACAATCCTCAAGTGACAGGGAGTCTGTGAAATGATCCCCACACATTTCAAAGGGGATAAGAGCCAACCCACTTATGGGGGCTACTCAGATCCTCAGCAGGACAAAGAGCAAGGTTTTTTCCCAGATAAAATTTGTCTTTTGGCAATTGGGGTCTCCTTGGCCAAAAGTGGGTCCAGTTAGTCAGATGGGGGACTTATGACTCTATTTTTATTTGGGCCCCTTTTTGTCAATACATGCCAGAGGTAGCATCCATGTCCAAACTTTTATTTTGTCCCATATTGTTGCTGGGGTGGTGTGGCTATGTGCCCTGGGTCCATCCTGTCCGTCAGTGGGAACTCTATGGCCAAAGAACTTAGAAGACTTATAGCCAATTAAATGTTCTAGTCGTGACAGAAATGGAAGTGGACAGGCACTCATTAACCCTTAAAGCCCTTTAAGTAACCAAAAAGCCCCAAACCTAGAGCCAAAAAGTAAGTTTAATATTCCTGTCATTATACAGCCAGTCTCCCATGACTTACACACAAAAGCACACCAGCTGCTTCATCTGAGGTGCTTCACTTGGCATTGATAGGTGAAATCGAGCAGTTCCTCTTCTCAGGGCAAGCAGCTCTTATCGTGGCTTTTACCCAGTCCACAAGGCTGGCTGTTCTCTTGGGAATAATGTCCTGTGTGTCTAGTTTATATATACATCCATCTGCAATTGCTCAGTTGTGAGCTATGGATCCTGCATCCACCAAAACATGCTCTTCCACTCTGCTGCATTTAAAAGACATTGCTCCCAAATTAGTTACTCTCACAATTGATTTTAGTAAAGATTTCTTAGGAAACTAATGATACCAATCTACAAAATGGAATAATTTCTTCACATTATACCTTCTGGTTGTAATAGTTACTCTCTACTCTGTTTTGCCCTTCGCCCACGTTGACTACCTTCTTGGAAATCACAGATTTCAGAGGTAATTTTAGTACATTGGCATATTCTCCCCTTTTGTGATAGCTTTGAGGCTAGTGATCTGAGCTCAGACAGACCCACATCTGAGCCTGGTCCAGCCTCCAGACCAAACCCAGCACTCTCTTACTTCCATTGTAGCTATTGTAGATAACAATAACAAAGGGATTCAATATTTTACTTTTTCCTTATTAGTTTGTACTTCCTTTTACATCCAGGGAACCAACTCCCCAGGAGTTGAATTCATATCTAAATTTCACTGGTAACTTTACCTTTAATAACTGAATGCAGCACAGTTGCAACTCCACACCATGGCCACCCAAGAAGCAAAGGTTAATATAACATACATTATTCTAACACAGGGGCCTAGATTCTGGCCTTGCATCAGCGTGTTCTTGATATTAACGTTTAATTTATAGAAAAACTCTTAACGGATTTTACTCCTCAAACTTGGCCCTTACAATCTCATACCTCTTTCTTCTATGATAGTCCTGCGCCTAGAGGGATTCAGTAGTTTGTTTCTGGCCCTGTGTCTCATGAAAGCAGTTCACTTTGATTGTCACGTTCTCCTGGGTCTGAAGACGAGGTTTTGACTGGTGTCAATGTTCAAGATTTAGTAGGAGTTGGTGCCATTTTCAGATCCAGGAGTGAAAGCTCTGTAACTTAATGGCACAAGGACTTTAAAAGCAATACAGAAAGTTTCATGTTTGTAAAAGGCTTAATTCTTTTAAATCTCAGTTTTTTTAAGCAATCAAAAAGCTAATAACAATGACATAGAAATTATCTTGATAAAATGTAAAATCTGTTTCTTAGGCTAGTTACCAAAAGGCAAAGAAAGATCTTCTGCAGTGTGATTGCTTCTTCTTATAGGAAGCCCATTTAGATAACCTGATGAACAGGGTACTGGAAGTGATCAGACACGGGAGGGATGTGTTCAGAGTCATGAGTCAACATTATATTACAGAGGAAACAAGAAACTAGAAAACTAGTACCTTGAGCAGGGGAACAGCATGAGACGTTTTCTGGTTACATGGAGCAATTCAGACGCATCAAGAAAAGCCAAGAGTACAGAATCAAGTTATACGGGAGGAAAGTATTGCTTTCTAGTCCTTTAAGATAAACATTCCAGACACAATTGTGGTTAGAACCAGAGGAAAAAAATGACAGGAGCTGGTGAAAAAGTTGAAGGAGAGGGCTATTATCTCAGGCTTTTGCAAGGGGCCAAAACAGCTAAAATAGGAAGGCACAACAGAGTTCCACTTCTGAGATATGAATCTGATAAGTTTTCAAAAGGTGGTTATAGCATCAAAATCAAAACCTCTTGTAATTTTATTAACAGCAAGGCAAAATTTTAAAGAAATCTTGTTCTAATACAGGGGACCAATCTTTTTCACATCTCTCTCCTCTTCTTACTGATTCCTCTCTACCTTGTTTCATACATAACCTTCCAAGTCCATAGTTTGAATTAATCTTTAGATAACTTCTGAATTAAAGAAAATTATTCTTTTTCTCAATAAAAGCATATCTTTTATGGCACATTTTATATACAGAATTATATATTACTTAGAATTCTTATGCTTAGTAACTTTAAATTTTGGTGAAAATCTAGGAAGAAAAATCCTAAACTATCAGATATTAGCATTTCATAGTTGAAAACATTCCACTATTTAAAAAAAAACCTGTTTCCCCATAGCATAATCCTTTCTTACTTAGAATGACACAGACATCTAACGAGCATCCAAAATAATTTCAGTATTTTAAATTATGTAAAGGGTTTACCTATAACATTTATCCTATTTACATTTCATTCATTTTAGCAGTTTATCTAGTTTACTTATGAGAACTGAGATATTAGACAAAGCTAGTTATCATTTCCTTGTTAACCATTTTTGTAACCTGTGAGTATCAGGTGTTCATCTCAGTAAGAACTTTAAATACATGGATATTTTCCCAATAACTCAGATTCAACTGTTTTTGAAAATTACACTAACAGTATTAAATTAGCCTCATTTATTAAAAAAAATCACACAAAGATCATTCTGTTCATGACTGGGTTTATAGTCTTATAACCTTTTGTGCCAAACCATAATTTAAATACCAAGCAGAGAGAAATATAAAACCTGTACAAAAAGGTATGCTGATAATTCTGAAGACATTTCTATTTTTATTTTACCAATAATTTTAAAGCCGTGTTTATTAAGGATTTACTAAATTCACAGTAACTTGAAGGTGCTTAAACTTATTTACTTAATTTATGAGTGCTCATTTGTTTATTTATGTATTATTATTATTTTTTTGAGACAGGGTCTCACTCTGTCAACCAGGCTGGAGTGCAGTGGTGCAATCTCAGCTTACTGCAACGTCTGCCTCCTAGGCTCAAGTGATTCTCCTACCCCAGCCTCCCAAGTACTTGGGAGTACAGCTTGTACCACCATGCCCAGCTAATTTTTGTATTTTCTGTAGAGATGGAGTTTCGGCATGTTGGCAAGGCTGGTCTTGAACTCCTGGGCTCAAGTGATCTGCCTGCCTCAGCCTCCTAAAGTGCTGAGATTACAGGAGTGAGCCACTATGCCTGGCCAGAGTACTCCTTTATTTTAAAGCCAATTTGGTACTCTGTAAAAACAACACATGACATTTAGACACATGTACCCACTTACAAATAAAGATCCAATAGCTTTTACCTTGGAATTCTAGCCATGAGTTATGAATATGTTCACATGGCTAAACTTTGCCCTAATAGGTAATGCAATGAAGGCTGTGAGCCAAAATTTTGGGTAAAGCAGTTTTCATAGAAGTTTGATTTTTAAAGGCCAAATCTCTTCAGACTCCAAAGAATACTAGGGCCAAACAGCACCGCAGAATATCATGTAATAACTAGGCCTGACCCTGCTTATACAACAGCAGCATAAAAGCCTGGATGCAAGGAACTACATCCTGCTTTCCCATTAAGGACAGTACTACAATTCAAAGACTTTCCAAGATTGGGCAAAGTCAGGCACATTCAGGGTGGTATGGCCATAGATTTTCCCTCACTCCATTGGCCCACAACTACCTTCAGACCAACCCTGAAATGCACCCAAGTGGTCTGCACTCTGGGATCGAACCCCAGCCTCCCATGTCTGCACTGATATACACTTAAGCAGTCACCAAGACACAGTCCAACTGCGATAGTGATCAACAAGCCCCAAGAGTGTCCAAACTGAGTCAGGGTGCTTTCCTCTCTCAGCTGCTTGACTTGTTCAACCTCAAATGGAAATTCCTTCAGAATTCCCCGAATCCAGAGGAGCAGTTCCTGCTTTTTGGACCCACAGAAGACACTCACTTGTCCAGATGCAGATGTGCACATACGGACACAAATAAGCAATTATTAACAAGCCCCAAGAGTGTCCAAACTGAAACAGTCAGGGAGCTTTCCTCTCTTCATTGGTTAGGCTTGTTCAATCTGCAAATAGATTCCTCAAATCTAGAGGAGCCATATTTGCTGTCAGCTACCCACGAAAGACACTTATCTGTCCAGGGACAGACGTCCAGTTTCTTTTCTTTTCTCCTTTCCGTTTTCTTTCCCTTTCCCTTTCCCTTTCCCTTTTCTTTCCTTTCCTTTCCTTTCCTTTCCTTTTTTCCTTTCCTTTCCTTTCCTTTTTCCTTTTTTTTTTTTTTTTTTTTTTTTTTTGACGCCCAGGCTGGAGTGCAGTGACGCGATCTCGGCTCACTGCAAGCTCCGCCTCCTGGGTTCACGCCGTTCTCCTGCTTCAGCCTCCCCAGATGTCAGTTTTCAAGGGTGATTCTTCCTAGGCAATCAAGATGATGGTTGGGGCTGGCAGTGGTCGGCCAAAGAGGGAAAGAGTGAAGCTTACCTTTGGCCAAAAAAACAAAGACAGGCAGCTGCCTAGGAGGTCTTCTGAAACTCTTCTGGCCTGTGGCCAGTGAACTGTGAGCAACACATTCCCAGTCAGGAAACCAAAATCTGTTACTGAAATACCAGGAAGAAGCCTTTTTATTCAGGTGACATCAGCTAGAGAGAGAGGAGATCAGTCTCAAATCCATCTCTCTCAACTGACTAAAATTGGGGGTTTATAAAGCAGCAAAGGAATGTAGCTACATAAAGTCATGATGGATGAGAGATCTGGCATCTCATTGTGTGGGCATGGTGATCTGGTGTTTTAGTTCCTTGCCTGAGGGTCAGTTTCCTGAGGAAGCAACTCCAATAAGATAAGTGTAAGTTTCAAGTTTTAACACCAGGGAGGGTCAATTTCTATGTTTATTCAAAAACTGTTAACATCAGTTCTATGGGCCAGTTGGGCCAGTTTCAATAACTAGCTATCAAGAATGTCAAATATTTTTAAAAATGCTTTATCCAAAAGAAGAGGTGAAAACTAAAGCAAAACCGTAACTTGAAAAGGTACCTTACTTGCAAAACAGATAAACTTCACCAGACCCAGACATGATGTGCTCACAGATGATCTATATTCAAACTTCTTTAACACTGATTTTTTTCAGGCTCATATGTTGTAGATAAGACCACAGAAAAGCTGACCTAATAGTAACTCTGTATGGACTTATGTTCTAAAAATATAATTACTAACACTTCCAGCAGCTCCCTAATTTACAAATTCTGAGAAATCTCTACCAAGACCATCCTACAATTAAGTGTAATTACCCCCACCTTTGTAAGTGCCCTTCCTAATGGTCTTTAGATACTGGTTTTTGAGCTGGATTTTTGTACTGAAATTTGGTCAGACTCTCTTTGCAACAGACTGGGATCTCAACTAGTAACAGTGTACGCAGTTAAGATTCCTTGAGTCAGTCTCTATCTACTAAAAGCCGGTCTGCCCATCGCTATGAGGTAAATTTAGCGCTGACTTGAGCTTGGATTATTTAGTTCAGCCCTGTAGCAATGATAAGATTATCTTATATATATTCTTCTAGCAGCTCTTCTTGATTTTGCCTTTCTCAATTTCAGAAAAATGAACTGTTAAGATATCCTTGGATTTTAAAAATGTTCATTAGATAATGATGAGGTTTAAAATAAGCTATCCCAAAATATGTCACCTTGACATTTGAAAAACCCTTGGAGTCAGGGTTTCCAAGATGATTTGGGCCAAAAGCAGAAGACAACATGAAATGGTTGGTTTCTGCCTGAGACCATCAAAGCAGGATGAGCCAGGTATAAACAATTTTTTTTCTAACCATTACTTCAACTTTATAGCTAAGAAAACTGAGGCTCAGAAAGTGCAAGGAAATAGCAAAAGTCATTGGTTATTGAGTGGTGGAACTGAGGAGTAGAGGACTTTGGTTTGTCTGATGCCAATTTTTGTTCGTTGCTTGCTTTTTAATTATACATATTGCCAACATGCCTAGAAGAAGTAAGGACTTCTGGATGACTCCTGAGAGCCTGGAAAAGGCCTTGCTGGGGGGAATAGTTTGGCATCCAGAAGTTGGTTTGAAGGCTCTTGAAAGCCACTTCCTTGCTCAGAGAAGAGACCTGAACTGCAAGGCTGAGAAGGCCTAGTCAAGCTTTACCTTTCTGTGTCACTGGTGGTGAGAATGTGAAACAGTTGGGGAATGGAATAGATGTCAAGGTCACTCTGGCTCACAGGCCAGTCTGACTGTCCTTCACATGAATTTGGGATTGTTAATTGTTTGGGTCTGCCTTTTGAATACAAAGGAAGATATCCTTTGCCTCATTCTGATAACATCAATAGGATGTTCTTAAAGCCAAAGACCAATATCACCAACCTCAGTCATTATCACTAGAACTAAATTAGTTACCTAGTCTGTTAAGCTTCTGGTGGCACTTGAGAAAAACCCTAGCAAAGACAGTTTCTACATCTTTTAGATGATGAAGACAATGACAAACAACAACAACAACATAGCAACAACTAACACTTGTATAATGCTGCCTATTTTCCAGCTTCTGTTCTAAGTATTTCCCATGTGTTAACTCACTGAATTCTCATAATAATTTTCTGTGATTAGGGACTTCCATGAGGTCATACAGGCAGAGAAAGATGGAATGGAGATTTGAGTCTATAGTCCATTATGCCATTTCTCATTCAGATATTTTTAAATCAAAGTCAAAGAAAGCATTGATATTATTTAGTGTGAAGTACATTGAAAATATTAACTTGTCATATAAGAGGCTTAAATTTATAGTAGTTGTTTTCTTAAAAGTAAGTTGAGACTACTATTTGAAATATATCCTCAGCTTTAAAAATAGTAACAATGTACTATTTGAATAAATGAAATCTTTTCTATTTCCTCCACTTTCATCATTTTACACAATTATCTTGGAGTGTAATTTTTCTTGCTCATGGTTTATTAGAAATTAGTATAAATATTTCATTTTTATGGAAAACATTACACCAATAAGTAGATAAATATGCCTTCATTTTCTACAAAATAGATTCTGTCTGTGTCTCAGAGTAGAAACTGATCTAGGTTTTACACTTCTTGTTTCTATAAGAATTTTTAGCAAATGTTGCAGAATGTATATCAATTTCTATACACATACCTACATATCTATGTCTGTAATGACAATATTTTTAAATTAAGGTAACTTCTAGGTGATACTTTTGGTTCTATTATTGACGTTGATTTTTTGTACCTTCCTTCATTCCACAGAAGGAACTTAAGGTCGCTAAAATATATTTGCTCAGTAAGGTATGATAATAAAAGATAAAATTAAAGAAAAGAGAAAATACAAATAAATCAATATGATGAATTCAGGGTAACTCTTATACCCAAATATGTGCCTTAAAGACCTGTACACTGAATCATACTGTGCTGCAATTTTAGCTCCACATTTCTTAACAATGGATTTAAATATCATAGAACTTGCTGAGTTCCTAAGATAAGAAACCAAGTAGTAGGTTAAGAGAGGTACAGCTGTCCTTGATATGGAGGCCTGAAAATAAACAGACCATGGGAATATGTCAAACATCTACTATGTGTTTACAGAGAATATAAAGATGGTTCCTGCCCCTATTTTGGGACAAGATGTCACATTCACAGTCAATATTTAGGAATATTAAACATGCCTCTTAATTGTGCCCTCAACCCTGACTAGAATCTCTTTCTGTGTTTCTTGTTTCTTATTCTCCCACTTCCCACAGTGACTTTTAAAAATCTTCCCTGGCTGGGTGCAGTGGCTCACGCCTGTAATCCCAACACTTTGGCAGGTCAGGGCTGGGGAATTGCTTGAGGCCAGGAGTCCAACACCAGCCTGCGCAACATGGCAAAACCCTGTCTCTCCAAAAATACAAAAATTAGCTGGGTATGGTGGTGCATTCCTATAGTCCTGATTACTTGGGAGACTGAGGTGGGAGGATCACCTGAGCCTGGAAGGTTAATGATGCAGTGAGCTGTGATGGCTCCGCTGCACTTCAGCCTGAGCGACAGAGCGGGACCTTGTCTCAAAAACAAAAACAAAAACACAGAAAACCCCAACTTCTCTACTTCTTTAAATTTCCTAATTCTCTTTACATACCTCCCACTCCTCCCTTATCTCAGAAATTGACCTACTTCAAAAACAAGTAGAAGCCATCACCTGGGAACTGCATTTGTTTACTACCATTTACAGAGGACTCGCCTTGCATCTGTACCTCCTTCTCCGTTTTGGCAGGCATAGAGAGCCTGCTCCTCCTTATTGCTAAGAACAATGCTTCCAGGTGTGCTACAAATTCCTTTCCTTCTTGAATATGCTAAACGTTATCGCTTCACTCTTGTCTTCTCAACCATTCTTTTTCATTGCCATTGAACTATTTTTCAAACTTTTTTTTTTTTTTTTTTGAGACGGAGTCTCACTCTGTCGCCCAGGCTTGAGTGCAGTGGCACAATCTCTGCTCATTGCAAACTCCACATCTCCAGTTCACGCCATTCTCCTACCTCAGCCTCCCGAGTAGCTGAGATTACAGGCACCCGCCACCACGCCTGGCTAATTTTTTGTATTTTTTGTAGAGACGGGGTTTCGCCATGTTAGCCAGGATGGTCTCGATCTTCTGACCTTCTCTTCTTTTTATAAGGATACCAGTCATATTGGATTGATGGGCCACCCTATTCCAGTATGATCTCATCTTAACTTCGTTACATCTGCAAAGACCCTTTTTCCAAATAAGGTCGCATTCACTGGTACCAGGGTTTCAGATTGAAACAGACCTCTTGGGGAAAAACAATTCAACCCACTACAATCCTCTCGCCTGGAAATAGTTTATAATGTTGCGGTTTGGTTTGGTCAATCCTAAAGCTACAAATGTGAAGTTCATTGAAATGTTATTCATGCTAATGGACCAATTCAGAATGATTGTAACAAAAAGGCAACTATGCCTACTTAACTATGTTTACTTCCCAAACTCATTAGTGGTTCCATGTGGTGAGAAAAATTTCCCACTCACTGTATCAAATTTAGCACATTTATTTAGTCTGAGTCAATACCTGAAATATCCCTTCATACATTTAAGCCAATTTTCCCCCGAGGTCATGCAGCAAGATAGAAGTCACAGATCTTTCTTCTCTGAGTCAATCACTATAAAATATAGCACTGAATTTGGCGAAGGGGAGTTAGGCTATGAAATGTGCCTAGAATAACAGAGTTGATTTAATCAATTCTATTATTAGTTAATAAAAAACAAATTTTTATTATTTTATTTGATACATATGTTAACCAAAACCAAAGCACTATTGATCTAGAATGAACTATAATTTCATATAGCTGTTTCTATAAAGAGGTAGGTTATTTTTAAACACTGAATAGCAATCACATTTTTCCCAATCATAATTCACAGTATAAGGGAATACACGATATTAATATCATTTAATCAAAGTGATAGTTGACAGATAAATTGATCACTTTATCCTTTTCAAAAAATTTTAGCAAGTAACATAAAATGTAACTTTTCCAAGCAGGCATAATTTTCATAATTGCTGGAATTTGTGTCCAATTTCTCATTCT
>NW_026652281.1:29807120-29856227 GCF_009828535.3 Hylobates moloch
TGCTCTTCTTGCTCCACTCTTATTGCCCTTCTCTCAGTTCCATGAGTTGGCTCTTCTCTTTCCTGCCACAGGGACTTGGCACGTGCTGTTTTTCTTGTCTAGAAATCCCTTCCTCTCCCTCTTCACCTGAGAATTTTAGTTCTTCAGATTCAGGTTAAATTCCTCTTCTGAGGAACCTTCCTTAAACCCCCAAACTCAATCAGTTTCTCTGTTATATATTCTCAAAGGCCAGAGGTAAGTTAATATCCCCACAAATTACTGACCAGGAGTGAAAATGGCCCTCTCCCCGGTTCATTGGTAGTGTCTGAATTTTAATTCCCACCACATTGTGATTTTTCCAAAAGACATTTAATGGTATTCTTTAAATAGGATATGTGTGGCTGGTGTAATTGAACAGTAGTTGAACATCCTTTTAAGTCATCGTGCTTATTTCCTATGACTCGTGGGTCTTTCAAGGATGTGTGATTACAGCTGTGCTCACTGTGATTATTATGATCACGACACTTGCAGAAACATAATATGAACCAGGTCAGAGGCCTTGAGCCTAAAAGAGCCAAGGCAGAGGGAGCCTAGATGCTGTGGTGGAAGGTCCTTCCCTGAGTGATTTGTAGTTGCTGCTCTGATCGTCATGTTTATTGCTTCAGGGAATTGTATTAGCAGGTTATCCAATGCCTTAAAGAATGGTTCTTCCTTCAATACATGCTTCCCATATTTCATTTTGTTTTGCTTATCCCCCCAAGTTGCAAAAGCTCCTTGATCTGGTATACTTACTGGGTAGGTCTAGGAAGAAGAATACCGAAAAGTGATATCCTATACGACACTTTGCAATTAATATTTATTCATAATTAAAACTTGAAAGATAAAGGCAGGAGTAGAGTTATAATCCCCATTTTCCACATGGGGAAACTGAGGTTCAAGAAGCAATAACTAGTGAAGACAGTTATAGAACCTAGGTGTGCCAACTTTTAGTACAGTGCTCTTTTCTGCCATGTCATTAATTTGAAAGTGTTTTTAATTCTACTTCATCTTTTTTTTTCACAAAAGTTCTTATGTCTATTTATATTATTATCAATTTTCAACTCAATGTAGCAAAATTGAGTGCTGATTATATAGAAGATTCTGGGAGGTATAAAACAATGATACAAATTCTTCAAGCTTATAATTTGGCGGGAGTGGAGGTGGGGACAAGATTCACTTACTCTATTACTTCTGTCCTCATGCCCAGCCTTCATAGAATTCAAATTAGGCTTGATTTTAGAGTTTGTTTCTCTTATATCCCATTCTTTTATTATTATATATCTCATGAATATCTATTAATCTATCTGAGACCAAGTCAGATGACAAAATAATTTTGAGATGTTGATGACAAATGACATTGTCTCTCACCTTGAACCAAAGTGTGGGGCAAGTGGCAATTGAGACTTGAAGTGGGTCTTAAACTTGGAAGAATAAAAGGATTACTTATCAGTATTTTGTACAGTTTGATGACCTATTGAAAAATCTGAGTTTTGCTTTTCACTATTACCAACTTATGATGAAAGAACAGAATGAATGTTCACCCTTCAAAGAATAGACTGCTAGTTGCCTTTCCCAATATCCAAGATGGCCATGTAGGATAAAGTCGATGATTTTCATCTTCCCTTGTACTAGTCTGGCTATGTGACTTGCCAGTGAGGTGTAATGAAAGATTATGGCTGCCCAAGGGAATTTTTAAAAATATCTGTCATGTACCCTTTACCCTTTTTCTTTCTGTTTATTAGCATATGGCCAATACATGAACAGCCACCTTGGATCATGAGGTGGCATGGTAAGGTTGGTGGAGCATAGGATAGGAGCCCTATACCAGTACTGGGAGCTATCTCAGGACTTCTTCTAAGGGAGATAAAACAAATGTTTGTCTTTTTAAGGCCATTGTTGTTTTGGAGCTTTGGTTACAAGCAACTGAACCCAGTCCTACGTGAAATTCCCTACTTCACCACCTAAATCAAGAATATCCTAAAACCTGGCTTTTATTTGTCCCTTAAAGACAAGTCAAATATTTTTGTTTCTAGGGTCTGGTGTCTATCTATAAGAATAGGTGATTATACACCATTATGAGATATAGCAAAGCAAGTATGAATACCTTTTTTTTGTTTATTTGAGAGATGGGAAGGGAGAGAATTAAGAGGAAAATGAAAGAAACTCTGGGATATTAGATGATGCTTGAGAACTAGGAAAGGAATCAGGGTTTGTAGTTTGTGTTAGTGACAGATATCTGATCCCACTGGAAAGTAATGCCTTTGTGGATGCAAGAATTTCACATGGTGATGGCCATGTGGTGCCTGTATAGACTGGAAACCATATCCTATCATCTTGGGTGCTTCAGTAGTGTCCCTGTGGCTGAACTTGGGATGAAGGGAGAAGGACTATGGGTGGAGTCATTTCTTTTACTGTGTACCAAAAGCCTCAGAAACCAAAATAGAGTACCAACAACCCCTGTTTCATTTTTCTGAACTCTATAGCTCTAGAATTCTTGTTTGAAAATGAGAGGGGAGGTAATCCAAAAGGTGGCTTTTATTGGATTTCTCAAAAAACTTTTTCTGTGGGTATTGAGCCAGATTTGATTCAATTTGGAACACAAGAAATGTCATGTTTCTTGCTCCTCATGGAGTAATTCATACCATTAGAGTAGGATGGACTGATCATGATCTTCTTTTACTCTTGCCTCAAAGCTCATGAGGTATTTCTCAATTCAAACTATACATCTTGTTTCAATATAACAAGTGCCAAAGCTTTCAGGTTAAATTTTTATAGCAGAAGATTAATTGCTTAACAAATTTAACAAATATTTACTGAACTTAAACTTTGGGCCAGGCCCTGTTATAGGCCAATGGATTAACCAGAGACCAAAGATAATCCCTGCCCTCCTTGGCACTTACCTGCTAGTCAGTGGATAGACAATAAACACCAGGCATGAATAAATATATAATAGCATGCTAGGGGATGATTTAGTAGTATCTTCAAGAGACACAATATACTATTTTTCCTGCCTGCACTAAACTTGGAGGTTTGGAGAGAGACAAATTTGTCTGTGTCAGGGAAAAGATAATAAATGAGAGGGGGCAATCCAGTGCGTTTTAAGAGAATGGCCCTTCATAAGCTTACAAAGAGAATTCCCGAAATTGTCCAAAAAACAGCACCCTGAGGTATTACTGAAAACCCTGCCAAAAGTAGCAGATTTTAAGAGCAGACATCTAATCCCAAACATTTTGCAGCTTATAAACAGAGCAGCACATTGACAAGCGGTAAAGACATTAAAAATATAATAGATGAATCAATTACTTGCTTTCCTGAGGCTAACGACTATAGTGAACTTGGGGTGTTAGTGACAGTCTCCAAGCACAGAGATTCATTTCTGTTGGACTTCAGTTTTTTTTTCAATTACAGTAAACTTCCTGAAACATATGGGGATCGAGAACACTTTCATCTGGTTGGTTAAGGGTGATGATATTGCCTTTAGTATAGGTTAATATCTGTACAGAGTGAGGATTCCTTGGCAGCTCCTTTTGAGATGAATCAGCTGAATTTGGAGTGTTGGTCTCAGGAGGTGCCTCTGAGAGGAGGTGCCTAAGGAGTAGAGAATTAAATGTTATAAAAAAAGGTAGAATCATTAAAAAGTGTAGGGGTATAGGACAAGGTTTAAGGGTCCCTGACCATCTTGGAAAAGAGTGCAGAATAGAAGGTCTAGAAAAAGGGAGAGCTGAGAAACCCTTGTTTATTCATTCATCCAGGCCAGAGGGAGTGTTCAAGGGATTCGAGAGGCAAGTAAGGTTAGAAATGAAGATCTCCTAGCTGGAGATGGGAGAAGGTGACTCTGGGCAACAGTGATTTGACTAGGAACTGAGAGTTGAGGCTAAGGACTAACAAAGAATATTGAGGAGATTCTGAGGTTTGTGGGCTAACTCCGAACACTGCCATAAAAGGGCACTTTAATCCATGCCTGAAGGGTGAAAAAAACTGGCTGCTGAAGTACATGCCATGCTTTGACTGTGGGCATTACTGTTTGTTTGTTTTTCTTCTTGCAACTTTTAAGTTCCAGGGTACATGGACAGAATGTTCAGTTTTGTTACATAGGTAAAAATGTGCCATGGTGATATGCTGCACAGATCAACCCATCACCTAGGTATTAAGCCCAACATCCATTAGCTATTCTTCCTGATGCTCTCTCACCCCTCATCCTACCCAACAGACCCCAGTGTGTGTTGTCCGCCTCCCTATATCCATGTGTTTGCATTGTTCAACTCCCACTTATAAGTGAGAACATGTAGTGTTTGGTTTTCTGTTCTTGGGTTAGTTTGCTGAGGATAATGGATTTCATTTCCATCTATTTCCCTGCAAAGGATATGATCTTGTTCCTTTTTATGGCTGCATAGTATTCCATGGTGTATATGTACCACATTTTCTTTATCCAGCCTATCACTGATGGGCATTAGGGTTGATTCCATATCTTGGCTATTGTGAATAGTGCTGCAATGAACATAGGCAAGCATGTATTTTTATAATAGAATGATTTATATTCCTTTGGATATATACCCAGTAATGGGATTGCTAGGTCAAATGGCATTTCTGCTTCTAGATCTTTGAGGAATCACCACACTATATTGCACAATGAATGGACTAATTTACATTCCCAACAACAGTGTAAAAGCTTTCCTTTTTCTCCACAACCTCACCAGCATCTGTTGTTTCCTGACTTTTTAATAATTGCCATTCTGACTGGTGTGAGATGGTATCTCACTGTGGTTTTGATTTGCATTTCTCTAATGATCAGTGATGTTGAGCTTTTTTTCATATGTTTGTTGGCTGCATGAATGTCTCCTTTTAGAGTGTCTTTTCATGTCCTTTGCCCATGTTTTAATGGGGTTGTTTTTTTCTTATAAATTTGTTTAAGTTTCTTGTAGATGCTGGATATTAGACCTTTGTCAGATGGATAGATTGCAAAAATTTTCTCCCATTCTGTAGGTTGTCTGTCCACTCTAATAATAGTTTCTTTTGCTGTGCAGAAGCTCTTTAGTTTAATTAGATCCCATTTGTCAAATTTTGCTTTTCTTGCAATTGCTTTTTGCATCTTCATTATGAAATATTTGGCTGTGCCTATGTCTTGAATGGTATTTCCTAGACTTTCTTCTCTGGTTTTTGTAGTTTTGGGTTTTACGTTTTAAGTCTTTAATCCATCTTGAGTTAATTACTGTATATGGAGTAAGGAAGAGGTGCAGCTTCAATCTTTTGCATATGGCTAGCCAGTTCTCCCAGCAACATTTATTAAATAGGGAGTCCTTCCCTCATTGCTTGTTTTTGTCAGGTTTGTCAAAGACCAGATGGTTGTAGGTGTGTGGTCTTATTTCAGAGTTCTGTATTCTGTTGGATTGGTCTATGAGTCTGGTTTTTTTTTTGTTTTGTTTTGTTTTTTTTTGTTTTTTTGTTTTTTTGTTTTTTTACCAGTACCATCCCGTTTTGGTTTCTGTAACCTTGTAGTATAGTTTGAAGATGGGTGGTATGATGCCTCTAGCTTTGATCTTTTTACTTAGGATTGTCTTGGCTATTTGAGCTCTTTTTTGGTTCCATATGAATTTTAAAAGAGTTTTTTTCCAATTCTGTGAAGAATGTCAATGGTAGTTTGATGGGAATAGCATTGAATCTATAAATAACTTTGGGCAGTATGGCCATTTTCATGATGTTGAGCATGGAATGCTTTTCCATTTGTTTGTGTCCTTGCTGATTTCCTTGAGCAGTGGTTTGTAGTTCTCTTTGAAGATGTCCTTTATTTCCCTTGTTAGCTGTATTCCTAGGTATTTTATTCTCTTAGTAGCAATTGTGCTTGGGAGTTCATTCATGATTTGGCTCTCTGCTTGCCTGTTGTTGGTGTATAGGAATGTTAGCGATTTTTGCACACTGATTTTATATCCTGAGACTTTGTTGAAGTTGCTTATAAGCTTTAAGAAGCTTTTGGGCTGAGAGGATGGGGTTTTCTAGATACAGGATTATATCATCTGCAAACGATGATAACTTGACTTCCCCTCTTCCTATGTGAATACCCTTTATTTCTTTGTCTTGCCTGATTTTCCTGGCCAGAACTTCCAATACTATGTGGAATAGGAGTGGTGAGAGAGGGCATTCTTGTCTTGTACCAGTTTTCAAGGGGAATGCTTCCAACTTTTGGCCATTCAGTACGATATCAGCTGTGGGTTTGTCATATATGACTCTTATTATTTTAAGATATGTTCCTTCAATACCCAGTTTATTGAGAGTTTTTAACACAAAGGGACGTTGAATTTTATTGAAGGCCTTTTCTGCATATATGGAGATAATCATGTGGTTTTTGTCTTTAATTCTGTTTATGTGATGAATCATGTTTATTGATTTGTGTATGTCGAGCCAACATCCCAGGGATGAAGACAACTTGATCATGAGCTTTTTGATGTGCTACTGGATTTGGTTTCCCAGTATTTTATTGAGAACTTTTGCATTGATGTTCGTCAGGGATATTGGAGGGAAGTTTTCTTTAGTTGTTGTATCTCTGCCAGGTTTTGGTATCAGGATGATGCTGGCCTCATAAAATGAGTTAGGGAGGAATTCTTCCTTTTCAATTGTTTGGAATAGTTTCAGAAGAAGTGGTACCAGCTCCTCTTTGTACCTCTGGTAGAATTCAGCTGTAAATCCATCTGGTTCTGGGCTTTTTTTGGTTGGTAGGCTATTTGTTACTCCTCAATTGCAGTACTTGTTATTAGTCTATTCTGGGATTCAGTTTCTTCCTGGTTCAGTCTTAGTTCAGTCAGGTTGTATGTGTCCAGGAATTTACCCATTTTTCCTAGGTTTTCTAGTTTATGTGTGTAGAGGTGTTTGTAGTATTCTCTGATGGTTGTTTGTTTTTCTGTGTGGTCAGTGGTGATATCCCCCTTATCATTTCTGATTGTGTCTATTTGGTTCTTGTCTCTTTTCTTCTTTATTAGTCTAGCTAGCAGTCTATTTATTTTATTAATTTTTTCAAAAAACACCTCTTGAATTTGTTGATTTTTTGAAGGGATTTTGGTGTCTATCTCCTTCAGCTCTGCTCTGATCTTGATTATTTCTTGTCTTCTGCTGGCTTTGGAGTTTGTTTGCTCTTGGTTCTCTAGTTCTTTTAGTTGTGATGTTAGGTTGTTGATTTGAGATCTTTCTACATTTTTGATGTAGTTATTTTAGTGCTATAAATTTCTCTTTAAAACTGCTTTAGTTGCATCCCAGAGATTCTGGTATGTTGTCTTTTTGTTCTCATTAGTTTCAAAGAGCTTCTTAATTTCTGCCTTAATTTCATAATTTACCAAAGAGTCATTCAGGAGCAGACTGTTCAATTTATTTATTTGTTTATTTATTTATGAGATGGAGTCCCATTCTGTTGCCCAGGCTGGAGTGCAGTGGCATGATCTCGGCTCACTGCAACTTTTGCCTCCCTAGTTCAAGTGATTCTCTTGCCTAAGCCTCCTGGGTAGCTGGGATTACAGGTGCCCACCACCATGCCCAGCTAATTTTTGTATTTTTAGTAGAGACAGGGTTTCACCATGTTGGCCAGGTTGGTTTCAAACTCCTGATCTCAGGTGATCTGCCTATCTCAGCCTCCCAAAGTGCTGGGATTACAGACATGTGCCACTGCACTCGGCCAGATTGTTCAATTTCTATATAGTTGTTTGGTTTTGAGTGAGTTTCTTAATCTTGAGTTCTAATTTGATTGCACTGTGGTCTGAGAGACTATTTGTTATGATTTCAGTTCTTTTGCATTTGCTGAGGAGTGTTTCACTTCTGATTATGTGATCAGTTTTAGAGTGAGTGCCATGTGGTGATTAGAAGAATGTAAATTCTGGTTTTTCTCTGCTTGGTCTATTTGGCTATTGACACTCGTGATTTCATTCTGAAGTTCTCGTGTTGTTTTTCCATCAGGTCATTTATAGTCCTCTTTTAACTGGCTCTTCTGGTTATCAGCTCCTGTATTGTTTTATCATGATTCTGAGCTTCTTTGCATTGGGTTAGAACATGCTCCTTTAGCTCAGTGAAGTACGTTATTACCCACCTTCTGAAGCCTACTTCTGTCAATTTAGCCATCTCATCCTCACCCCAGTTCTTTGCCTTTGATGGAGAGGTGTTCTATCATTTGGGGGAGAGGAGACACTCTGGCTTTTTGAGTTTTCAGCCTTTTTGCATTGATTCTTTCTCATCTTTGGGGGCTTATCTACCTTCGATCTTTGAGGTTGGTGACCTTTGAAAGGGGTTTTTATGGGGTCTTTTTTGTCCATGTTGTTGTTGTTGTTGCTGTTTGTTTGTTTTTTTAACAGTCAGACCTTTCTTCTGTAGGACTGCTGCAGTTTATTGGGTGTCCACTCCAGACCCTAATCACCTGGGTTTCCACTGCACCTGGAGGTATCACCAGTGGAGGCTGCAAAGCAGCCAAGATGGCAGCCTGCTCCTTCTTCTGGGAGATCCTTTCCAGGTGGGCACCAAACTGATGCCGGCCCAAACGCTTCTGTAGGAAGTGCCTGGAGACCTCTGTTGGGCGGTCTCACCCAGTCAGGAGGAAAAGGATCAGGGATCTGCTTAAATAAGCAGTCTGGCTTCCCCTTGTTGGAGTGGGTGCGCTACGCTGGTTTAAACCCACTTTTGCAGAAGCCCCCAGACTCTTCAGAGCCAGCAGGTGGGAAAGGCTAAGTTGGCTGAGCCTTAGAAACCATGACCGCTCCCTTCCCCAGGGGCTGCATCCCAGGGAGATCAGAGTTCTCTCCTTAAAACCCTGGCTGCAGTTGCTAAAATTCCCTTGGGGAGGCCCCACCTGGTGAGAAGGGATGGATTAGAGTCCCACTTAAAGCAGTCTGGCCATGATCTGCCACAGCAAATAAGCTGTGCTGTGGGGAATTCCTCCTAGTCTGGACCACCCAGACTCCCTAGAGCCAGCAGGCCACAACAGGCTGACTCCAGCCACAGAGATGTTGGCCATCCTTCCCCCACTGGGAACTCGGTCCTCTCAGGCATTCTCCAGCCTGCTGCTGCCGGCTGACTGGAATTCCAAACCAGTGTGAGGTGTCATGGAAGTGGGGCCCTCTGAACGACACTACTTGGCTCCCTGGCTTCAGCCCCCTTCTGAGAGGAATGGGTGAATCTCCTACCTCACTGGAATTCCTGGGGCCAGAGTACGCAAAAACTCCTGGTCTCCCTGCATGCCTGAGTGGCAGCTGAGATTCCACACAGGTCTGTGCTTGGGACCCAAGACCCTGGTGACATGGGCTCATGAGGGGATCTCCTGATCTACTGGTTGCAAGGATCTGTGTGAAAAGCATGGTTTCATGGGCTGGGTTGCACAATCACTTACCACCGCCCCGGTGGGCTGTCTGACATTGCTGTTCTAAAGAGAGATGCTGACTTCATCATGCATGTGGGTATCTCAGAATATAAATGATTTAATATAACCTGACTGCAAAGAGTAGGCAGTAAAAATATTTCTGGAATTTTGGATTCAATGTAGCCATTCAGTCAAAGCTGCTGTTCATTGCCTCCCTCATCTTTTGATTATTTTGTGATCTGATTTGAGAAATCAGAATGTTTTCTCTTGGCATAGTATATGAAGGGTTCAATTAAAACCCGCAAATGCTTTTGTCACTTTGTGTGTGTGTGTGTGTCTGTGGGCATAAATATATATATATATATACTTATATATGTATTTATAATTATATATACAGTTATCATAATATATATAGCTATAGCTATTTATAACCATACATTATCTATAACTACACATTTAAATTTATAACGATAGCTCTCTCTCTATATGTATAACTGTGTAGTGTTTTATAAATTTAAAACATTTCATGTGCTTTAAAAAAGATTTAAAAGCTAAACTTATAATTTGGAAAGGCCATTATTAAGTGCCAGATGCCTGGTGATTGAGCCCAGGATTTTAATTTTTCCTGATTCAGTTGAGGTTCTCTGTTCAAGCTCTTGCAGTTTGCCTCTCTCTCACTCTCAATATTACATGTATATGTAAATGTACACACATATATAGACACAGAGATATATATGCACTCACACATACACACATACATATTCACACATAAACCTTTAAAAACAGTAGAATATTTTAATTGTTGAAAACAATAGCCTCAGTATGTTTAAATATGGTACTTTAGAGCAATCTGCTAATGAAATAATTTGGAACATTTTCTACCAATTTTTATGTCACCATTTTTTCTAATTTTAGTATATTTTATACCCAGATATAAATTACCAAATGTGATTTAAAACCCACGCTATTTCTCTTCCTGGGGTGATTTCATGACTCTGGGACTTCAAGCTCTTGGATCAAAGCTTTGGTACATCTCAGCAGCTGTCTTAACTACTCCAGAGGGAGCAGTTTGAGTCCTTCTAAGCTCATCAAAGAGAAGGTGTGAATTTGCGTTTTCTCACGTCCGTTCTCATAACATCTGCTTCCCATCTCCCATATGCAGGAGCCTAATGGGAGAAAAGTGCCGTGGCAGAGGGAGATTCTTTTGAGAAGATAAATGCCCTCTGACTATGTCTTCTTCAATCCTCAAAAATATTGCCATTATGTTTGAGAGCAGTTGATAAATCATAGTGTGCTGGGAACAGTGCTGGAGAAGGAGTCAGGTGACCTTCACGACTGTCCAACTCTGCAACGAGCAAGCTGTGTCACTTTGGGCAAATCATGGGTTCTCTGTTTCATCTATAAAGTGAGGCAATGAAATATTATGATCTTAAATTATTTCTTTATAATTCTATGATATTAATCAATTCCTGACTTCCTTCTTCCATTGTTCATAAATATGTGTATGTATATATAATATATTCATAGATAATACGTGTGTGTGTGTGTAGTGATTTTTTTTCCCAACTCATGGCTGACTTCAGTCTTAATAATTACTTTGATTACACACTTTTCTACATAAAAATTGAAATTACAAAATTCTTGTACATAACCAAACAAAACCCTTTGAGCAAATTTAAACAAGATTCAGCTGAATAATTTTATTTTATATTTTTGCTCCAGAATTTTCTACTGCGGCATCTTTATGAGATGTTTCTTGAAAGGTTATCATTATGCACTGATGAGTGATAGTGTTGAGAACTTGGTCACAGACCTTCACTACAGTGTTACAAACTATCTTAGAAATGAAAAATGTGAAGTCTTATGACTAATAATTGAATGATTGTTTTAACAAATGTAAATGTGATTGTGATGGTTAATATTTAGTGTCAACTTGATTGGATTGAAGGATGCCAAGTATTTTTCCTGGGCGTATCTGTGAGGGTGTTGCCAAAGGAGATTAACATTTGAGTCAGTGGACTGGAAGAGGCAGACCCACCCTCAATCTGGGTGGGCACCATCTAATCAGCTGCCAGTGTGGCTAGAGTAAAGCAGGCAGGAGAAGATGGAAGAGCAGACTTGCTGAGTCTCCCAGCCTTCATCTTTCTCCCACGCTGAATACTTCCTGCCCTTGTACATCAGACTCCAAGTTCTTCAGTTTTTAGGCTCTTGGACTTACACCAGTGGTTTGCCAGGGTCTCTCGGACCTTTCGCTACAGACTGAAGGCCACACTGTCGTCTTTTCTGCTTTTGAGGTTTTGGGACTCGGACTGATCCACCCCTGGCTTCCTTGCTCCTCAACTTGCAAACGAACTATCGTGGGAATTTACTTTGTGATCACGTGAGTCAGTTCTCCTGAATAAACTCCCTTTCACATATACATATATCCTATTAGCTCTGTCCCTCCGGAGAACCCTAATACAGTGATTTTTCAAAAATTCACATTAGTTGGACAGAATTAAATCCCAAGAGTTTGCAGCTAGATTGGAGTTGAAGACATGACAGTGGGTAAGGTGTCCAGGGAGTGTGGACCAAAGCCAACAGGGAAACTTCAGTCACCTTCACATTTAACAGATTGGCAGAGGAAGAGAAGCCACTGAAGGATACTGAGAAGAAATGAGAGGTATCAATAGAAGATGAAGCAGAGGCTCCTCCTGTTAGAGAAGCAAGGTGGGAGAAACTTTCAAGAGAGGGATTGGTCAATTTTGCAAAATACTATAAGGAGGTAAAATGAAATAACGGTTAAAAGAACTTTTTGCTAAGAAAAAAAATCCACTCACATTATAGTAATAGGGATTTATTTTAAGGATAGTTTATAGAATTGTATATAAATCTGAGACAAAAGCCAAGCACAACTGGACCACAAAAAGACTGGCCACTGGGTCTGGAAGGCCAGTAGGAACCAAAGCTATTCACTCTACCCCTTCCCCAGAGGCCATCTCTGAGTTGCTGCGCAGTTACCTGTTGTCAGCTAATACCATGCTCTGTGGTGTCTTGTATATGGCCGTAGTGCTGACCTGGTTCCAATTTTTTGTAGACTCCTAGGACCATTTCCTCGTCACCAAATGCCAACTTTCCTTTGATCTTAGTTCAAATTCATGAGAGAAAGAAAACCTACCCACGATCCTTTTCTTGAACCTGTACACAAATCACAATTTTCTGGCCTTTCCTATGGATTGGTTGCCTTTAGATTAGCTGTCTTCTCATGGCTAATCAGCTGTGCCTGATTTGGGGAGTTTCTTGGGGGAGTCTCATGGTGGAAAGTACATCCAAGTATATGTAATGGAGCCTGTAGGCCAAGGCACAGCAGATTCATTCAGAAGGGCTGGGAATGGGCCCTTTTAAGAAAGAAGAAGAAGTATGTACAGAGGGAAATAGGCCAGCATGTCCAGTACAGGGTCCATTCAGTTTAGCACCTGAGTGCACATATAATTTTGGGAAGAATGCTGTCATAGAATGGTGTGGGGTGGCTATGAGATTATGATGGGGTGAAGGGTAAATGGGAAGAGTGCAAGTGAATGCAGTGCATAAAGACTATATTGTGCAAGCAAGGCAGTAGGCCTTGGCCCACTTGTGTAAGCTGTGGAGATATATAGGATCAATAATGGACATTTTTAAAAGATTGAAAATTTGGGGTTACTTTTAACAATTTTTTTTATTAATCCATGTGGGGCATTTTATGGTGAAAACCAGAAAGCCTGCTAGACAAATTCTAAAAAAGCTGTAACACTACTTTAAACAAATTTTTATACTAAATGGAATGAAGGAAAGGATTAAAGATACATGCAGAATGAAGGAAAGGTTGAGGATATATATATTATATATGTGTTTGTATATATACACACATACATATATACATGCACACACACACATTATATATGCATATATACACACAATATATATATATATGGAGAGAGAGAAAGAAAGACAGACAGAATGATTGATGGAACAGCATCTCTGAGGATGGAGAACAAGTGGAAGGATACATCTGAGAGATGACAGGGGAGACACAATATTTTGTGATGTGGGAGAAAAGATGTATCAGTGAGAATAGGCTATATTATGCAACAGTAACAAACACTTCAAAATCTTAGTTTTTTTTTTTTAACGAGTTTTATTTTTTTTTTTTTTTTTGAGACGAAGTCTCGCTCTGCCACCCAGGCTGGAGTGCAGTGGCGCAATCTCGGCTCACTGCAAGCTCCGCCTCCCGGATTCACGCCATTCTCCTGCCTCAGCCTCCCGAGTAGCTGGGACTACAGGCTCCCACCACCATGCCCGGCTAATTTTTTGTATTTTTAGTAGAGACGGGGTTTCACTGTGTTAGCCAGGATGGTCTCGATCTCCTGACCTCGTGATCCGCCTGCCTCAGCCTCCCAAAGTGCTGGGATTACAGGCGTGAGCCGCCGCGCCCGGTCAACGAGTTTAATTCTTATTCATGCTACGTGTCTACTTCTGCTTTGTTCATTATAGTCACCTAGATGGAGCTGAGATATTGTTGGTTTCCATGACAGAGGGGAAGAAAGTTCTGGAGGAGGCCTCACTGGCAGTGAAATGCTCTGGTACCAAAGCAACACAGGTCATTTCCCCTCACTATTGGTGAGAATTCGTTAACCACTGTCCAAGTACTAGACGATCAGCTAGTGTGATCTTAACAAATGCTATAAAGGTGGATCGTTGGCGTATTTAGTGAACAACTTAATGATTACAATCAATAAAGAGAGTGGTGAGAGTGAATGCAGGTAACTGTGAGTGGCTGCTGAGAAACTGAGGGAGTCCTGTAAAGCAGAAATGAGATGTACATAGAGAGGGAGCGATGAGTTGGTGAAGGCTTGAAACAGTTGTTGGGAGAGTGACTAGCTAGAGATGCAGAGAAGGATTATAGGTGGTTCCTTAGGGCTGAACTGAGAATGCAGACTGAATTTGTGGTGACCCTAATCTATTGATTCTATGATTTTCTCTGGTGGTATTCAGGATCCTAGATACGGATGGGAAATGTGGATGATTGATCTAGGATGGGGTTTTGCTGAGCCAGTGCAGCAGAAGGATAAGGGTGTGAGGGAGTTAAAAATGTTATAGTAAGTGTATGGTTGAATGATGAACCATGTGATCTAAGTTCACAGGAAAGTTGATGAAAAGAGAAAAAGGTGGTTGGATTATAGAAAATACAGGAGAAGCAGGATTGGTTAAATTTTAAATTATCCTTGCGTAAATGTCTAAGAGTTGTTGTAGATAGTTAGGATGCTTTGGGGAGCACTTATCAGAGAGCCTTACATAACTGTAAATCATGAGGGCTTTTATTTACTCACTCAATAAGACATGGAGACAAACCATCTGCAGATAGGTTCAGTGACTCAGTGTTACCATCAAGGACCCAGGTCCTTTCATTTGCTCAACATCATAGCATTGGTGTTCCTTTACAGGCTTTTCACCTCATGACTGCGAAATGGCTGCCACACCTCTACATAGCATATCCACACCACACACAGATAGGAAGGGAGGGTAGGAGGTGCGAGATCTTTCTCCTTGCATTCCTGACTGTATCCCAAAAGAAAATGCTTTCTTTACATCTGTTTAGCCAGAAGTAGGGCATATGTCCACTTGTAGGCTAATCACCAGCCAAGAGCAATGGAATGCCCTTGATTGATTATTATACGTTTCCTTACTCATCCCATGGGGCTGGGCACAGGGCTGCCTGAACTACACTGGGGTTCTTTTAGCAAGGAGGATGGGAGAAATGACTATTAGAGAACTAATAGTGACTGCTCCAAATGGAACCTCTCTTCTCAATGACTATGACCTCGTGCTCAGGATGCAAAATAATTATCTTTGTTTATTCAGATAAAAAAAGTACAGATCTAGGCTTTCAGCCAGGAAAGAAATTTTCACTGATTTTCACTGAGGGGAAGACACAGGGATATCATGTAAAATTTGAATTCCTTTTATGGAAAGTTGATATAGCCCCCCAGGGCATGTAATGTTTCTTGAGTAAAGCCTGCTGGTTGAGTAAAACTTCTACTGGATGATCAATCTAGATGATTTTTTGCATTTCAGATCGCTTTTAGTTGAAATGGCTACCATACATCTAGTGAAGCCTGTGCCATTGTGGAGTACAAATATGAGCTTATTGTATCAGTCTGTTCTCACGTTGCTATAAAGAACTACCTGTGACTGGATAATTTGTAAATAAAAGAGACTTACTTTGCTCATGGTTCAGCAGGCTGTATAGGAAGTATGGCTGGGGAGGCCTCAGGAAACTTACAATCATGGCAGAAGGGGAAGGGGAAGCAGGCATGTTTTACATGGCTAGAGCAGGAGGAAGAAAGAGAAGAGGGAGGTGCTACATACTTTTAAACAATCAGATCTCTTGAGAACTCACTCACTATCATGAGAACAGCAAGGGAGAAGTCCGCCCTCTTGATCCAATCAAGCCCTCCTAACAGCCCCCGTCCTCCAACACTGGGGACTACAATTTGACATGAAATTTGGGTAGAGAGACAAATCCAAACTATACTACATACTAAATGTTCATGAGTATAGATTATTCTTTTAAAAATATCACGTGGAATCTTGTTCCCTTGATTATTTTTTCACAGAAATGCTATATATATGACAAATTCCCTAAATTCAGGTCTTCTATAAGTTACTTGAATTTATGTTTCTTGTTCTGTCAGATATTGCTTTACAATTTCTGTGATACATATTAATATTGAAAGAAAATTAGTGTTATCTGTTTTAATTCTTTCCAATTTGAATAGGAATCGTACAGAATTTACCAAAATTGTTCCATTTAACAGGAATTTATTTTGCCGTTTCCATAGGAAATACAGTTTGTGTTTCCTGGGATGTAAACATGAAAGACCTACAGTGTCTGCTATCAGGGAGCTTACATTATCACTGCTAACTAGATAAGTAGGCAATTAAGTAGGTAACTGTTTAAGCACATCTTCCTCTACTCCTTGAAATATGTTAGCTATTCAAGACCCAACATGCTCTTTGGGTGTGCTACCATCTTTTAATACTCTGTCTCAGTGCTTGGACTAGTTTTAGTTTGTTTATCTTTAAAAACTGATTTTTTTTAAACTCCAGGAGCTTGTATCATCTCATTCACCATAAAATTGTTAGTTTTCTCATGGTTTCTTCTCTCTTCACAGATTCTGGCTGTGAAACTGAATATTGACTTAGAAAATCACACTCTGTAACCTGAGTCTGTAGATTGTTATTATATGCCCCTGATCCTCAGTACATGAATCCTCAGTCTCCCAAGACTGAAGAAAACCTGCAGGACTCTGGATCTTTACTCTGCATTATTCAGATGCTTAGAGAGTATTGGTCTCTTGCAAAGAGCTTGAAACCAAAGATCACATCAACAGTGCACTTTATGAAAAGGGAGTGAATTTTAAAAACAGATGCGGTATTTGAAAAACGAATTCTAGCCAGTTATATTTAAAGCTTCCAAAAGTTAGATGCATGGATACAGGATCTTCTTCTGGGCACCCACAGCACCAGTACACTGCTTTTTCATTGCATTTCTGTTTGCTCACTTATTATTATTATTATTTTTTTTCTTTCTGAGACAGGATCTCATTCTGTTGGCCAGGCTGGAGTCCAGTAGCACAACCATGGCCCACTGCAGCCTTGAACTCTCAGGCTCAAACAATCCTTCTACTTCAGCCTCCTGAGAAGCTGGGACCACAGGCACATGACACCATGTCTGGCTAGTTTTCTTTTAATCTTTTGTGGAGAGGGGGGTCTCTCTACGTTGCCCAGGCTGGTCTCAAACTCTTGGGCTCAAGTGATCCACCTTCCTCAGCCTCCCAAAGTGCTGGAATTACAGGTATGAGCCATTGCACCTGGCCTAGTTACTTACTTCTATTTGTTCCTCATAGTTGGCAATTTCTTAAGAGCAGGTGCTATTTTTTTTTTTTTATTGTGAACTGGACTCTTTAAGCATTGTGTCTTTTTTCCATGGTTTGTCCTAAGAGCTCCACACACCATGTTTCAGTATTATGATTTGTCTACAATTAGCCTTGTGCTCTTTCTGCAATTGTTGCAATGTGAACTTTGGCCCAAATTCATACTTTCTCCACCCCAACTTCTAGGCTAGTTCTAGGGTGACACATTTTTTCTGCTATCATTATCCTCCCTGGATCTTTCATTCAACTGTGACATTACCAGTTGGACAGATTTACTGGTTACCCACCTGCTGTGATTTTATGAACATTAGTGAGATTATTAAATTCTCTGCTGGATCATCAGGGTCGATGATGCCATCATTGAAGATATACTTTGTTGGGTTGAGTGTTGCCTTCTTTTATTATGCTACCTCTGTGACTTCCCTAAAGAATAACACATTTGCCTAAGACAGATCATGCTGGTTTCATTGTGCCTGCTGCCACTAGCCATGATCTGTGGTCTTGCGCTATCCACGGCTCAGGTGGGTGAGGGTTGTGGGCTGTTGCTGTGCCAGTCTTGCCCTGAGGCCAGGTTGCCATGCATAGTCAGACCATAGGCTGTCAGCATAAACATTAGCTGGTTACAGAGGAAAACTTTTTTTTTTTTTTTCCCAGCCGTTTGAAGCATGTTGAGAGTGTTCTTCTTCATGCCACCCTTTTCTTTTTTTCTTCTTTTTTTGAGGTGGAGTTTTGCTCTTGTTGCCCAGGCTGGAGTGCAATGGCACGATCTCAGCTCATTGCACCCTCCACCTCCCTGGTTCAAGTGATTCTCTTGCCTCAGCCTACCAAGTAGCTGGGATTTCAGGCGCCCGCCACCATGCCCGGCTAATTTTTATATTCTTAGTAGAGACGGGGTTTCACCATGTCGGCCAGGCTGGTCTTGAACTCCTGACCTCAAGTAATCCACCCGCCTCGGCCTCCCAAAGTGCTGGGATTACAGGTGTAAGCCACTGAGCCTGGCCCATGCCACCCTTTTTTATGCAGCCATAAATGTTTAGCTGACCAGGACCTTCTCACCAACCCTCCCTCCAAGATGAACTATCCTTTTGAGATGGTTCTTAGATTTCTGTCTCAGATTTTTAGGACACTCTGCTGTAAATGATATGGTTTGAAAGTAAACATATGTGAAAGTTTGCTTTTCCTTGCGTAATAGCTGTTTATGTAAAAAGTTGTCAGTTGAATTTTTGGAAATGTAAATCATTCTAAATGCTCCAAGGGAAATTTTTATTTAAAGGAATGTAGCAGTAAAACTTTTGGAAAGTAAAGAACCCCTTTTTTAGATATGAAGAACCACAAATTTATCTGTTCCGTGAATTTGGAGTTTAAAGAATGTCTCTGTTTCTCTCTCTTTTTAATCTTTATGAGTTTGGGATTGTGGCCTCATTAATTGTTGGAGATTATTTTCAAATTGTGAGGCAATAGTACACAGCATAAACCTGAATGAATTCTCAAAATCAACCAGTAACTGTGTTTCTGTCACACACATACATACACACATACACACAGACACACACAAACCCTTATGATGTAAATATAAATTACACTGCTATGTGAACTGTGGAAGGAAGAGAAGGATTATTTAATTAGTCCCAAGTATGGAAGGAGACTGAGCAACTTGAGGAATTTTGAAGCGTGAAAGTCGTAACTGACAAGATGATTTGCAGATCTTGATAGGAATTTTCTCTGGGGACTCTAGTTATTGCTAGTAGCTAGTTTGAAGTTTTTTTATTATGAAATGTCAATTTCATTTCCAAACCATAATAATTTATGATTCTCTTAGCACAGTTAGTACCATCACTTTTTGCTTGTAACCTGTGTTTCATCTACACATGGGAATTTATCAGGAAGTCAGAGTCAATTTTTTCTAACTGGTCTTTCTGCCAGAATGCGGTGATATTTCTATTAAAAACAAACAAAAAATGGGCAAGCTCATTTATTCTCCATATATTATGAAGTTCCCTTTTTTGTGATACTGATTTTGTTGTCTTTAATGACCTAATTGCTCAGATTGTTAAAGGAACTGGGACAAGGAGGATGGTTTTTGTATTACAGGTCCTTAGACATTCTGCTGCATCTTCCTGGTCTCAGACAGCCACATTTCTTGGTGGGAAGATCTCAAGAGATGATTATTGCCCATCTAAATGAAATTAGTACTATGTTGTGGCTGAGCACACCTTCCCCCAATGTAGAATTTGATTTATCTCCTTTTAGATCTACAGATCCCAGTGAGAGAGACATTGGAGAATGAAGAATAAACCTAAACAAAGAGTATCAGCTGTATGTCTCCTGCAAAGAACACAACTGTTGCAGAGTGAGAAGGATTGTCTCTGAGTTTGCTTTACATCATCTTAGTTACCTGGCTTGGAATTTTTCATAGGGACATAAAACCTAGAAACACATGTCCTGGATTTCATTTGTGGCAACCCAAAGATTCTAGTAGAGCTGTGGGCAACCAAAAGTTCTCATGAGGATACTACTCTTGATGCATTTTGCTAAGCATAAGTGATCAATTATATTAATCATGTGCTGGTGGCCACAGAGAGAGACCATAGACTTCCTGAAATTCTCATTGCTCTTAAGTAACCACAGGAAAAGGGGATTATTTTGTTATTTTTAATAGGATATTAGTAGGACCCCAGTATATCAAAAATTATAAACCAGTGGGAAAAGAATGGGTTAGTTTACAAATAGTATTAGGGAAGCAAGTTGAAGTTAGTCTCCCTCCCACCCTTATATATAAAAATAAATCTCCCAAATGTTAAAGGGTTAAGTGTAAAATGTAAACATATAAAACATACAGAAGAAATACACAGGGGATTACTAAAAGAGAAAGATAGAATTCTAAGTACAAAAGGCAATAGAAGAGATGATGAAAGAGAAATTGTTTTATTTGACTCTAACGTTTGACCTGGTTTGGAACCATGGGAAGATGGTCTCTAACAAGTGTGAAGTCTACTTAGTTTTTGGGTTGTGGATGAGCTGTTGTTGTAACTTTCAACGGTGTGGTTCTCACAGCCATTGCTGGTAGACTAAATAAAGGTAAAGTGTCTGCCCTGGAAGGTGAGCTGGGAAAAAGTCATGTGAACAGCCTTCTAAATATATTTTAATCTATTTGTTTTCTGAAGTTATATAGGAGTGGCACAAATTTTACTCACTTCAATATCATTTCTGCATTTCCCCTACTCTCCCTACTAGAATACTTTGTCAAAATTCCACATTTATAAAATTATAGTATTGAAGGTTAGAGTAGAAGGAGGGAGAAGGAGATAAAGGAGAGAAAGCACAAAAGGAGAGAAAAGAAAAGGAGGAAGAAATGACAGGAAGGAAAATGAGGAGATATTCCCTATGCTAACATGACTTTAGAAAAGCAGACTAGAGGATAAAAGAACAGGAGAGATGGGGGGTGCTGGTGGAACTGGATCCTTTCAGTCTTCTGCAAGGTGTGGTCCCATGACTGGAAGCCAGATTCCTCATAAACCTAGAACCTCTGTTTCTAGGATATGAAGACACTCGGTTCTATTCTTTGTTCCTAGTATCCTGCGTGTTTGCCTTCCTCTCTCGGCATTCTTGGTTGACATCCCTTTCTTCCTACTTTAGGCCTTGGGCCTCTTCTATGTTAAGGCCCAAGTCTTCCCTTGGCAGTCCCCTTGCCCCAGCCTCCCAAGCTAGCAAATGTTTCTTCTGTACAGACTCCAGACCTTGTTCAGCCTGGTTTGCAGCTGATCTTGGCAGAGAAGCTGGTCTTCCTGCTTCTCTTGTCAAATATTGGCTATTTGTCTCAAATTGCAGTCTTTTGGCTGGTTTAGTTTACATGTTGTTCTGGTCTCAGCCTTTTGGGGGGCTTTCTCTGATGCCTGCAGATTTCTGGGACCTCCCTGACCTCCATGTTAATAAGAGAGCTTTGGCTTTCTGTGTCCACAAACCAATCCTTTGGTTCTTTCTCTTCAGCTTGCTTTGGATTTCCATCTCACTTCATTCCCTTGCAGCCCAAACTAGTATTACAATCAGCCTCATGGAGTAGAAAACTACCTGGCTTTATTCCCGAGAGGCTGATTTTCCCTCTAGTTATGCCATCCCATGACCCTGTTTGGGTGTCACCCTGAGAGGTGGTGGTAGCTGTGGATAAGCAGATGGCAATTAGGGAATTCTGTGCCTTCTCAGTGACTAGTGCCCATCAGGGAAGACTTAACTATGCAGGAGATGGAAGTAGCTAGTGAAGAGAAAGGTGTATGTGTTCGACTGGCTGCTATATAATTCACTGTTAATTACCGTTGCTTATTCAGTCTGCAGAGTTTTTACAATGCCACAGGTTGTTCTAGCTCATTAAAAATTTTAGACTTTGGCTACAGTATCTGGTATGAGCTAACTGCTTGAAAAGGTCATGATCATATAGTGCAGTGGCATAGAAGCACTTCCTCTAAGGTAACCGCTGAGGTAGTAGGTAGAACTTCAAGACCAATTCCAGTGCCAGTCTTAAAACATGCACCTTTTTTTTTTTTCATGCCTTTGCCAGCTGGACAACCCTACACTTTAAACTACTTTCCATCTTGGCAAATACTTTCATCCTCGTTGTTCAATAGACAGAAGCTGCCTGCCTAGTATTTTCAGAGTGGCTGAGAGGACCTAAGATCCAGGGGCATTCCATCTGATTAGAGTTGCTGAACAATTATTCTTGAATATTACCAGCTGAGTGTGCAAAAATCTAGCCAGGCAAGTGAGGGCAGTTGAATCTCTTTCTGCAGAATTGTATAACTGGCCCACATAAAGAATCACCCAGTGGTTCTTCCTGCTTCTTTCTGGCCCTCTCCATGCATTTTGTTTTTGCTTCCTCTACCCGTCTGCCCTCTGACACTAACATACTGTGTTTTCTCATGAATATCCTCTCTCATGGTAGTCTTTTTGATTTCTTAAGCATGGCTTATTGTAAAACTTCAAGACTGTGGGTCTTTAGTTATGACTCTGCTTTCATCCTGGGCCAACACTTTTCTTTCGAAAGGATCTTCTTGAATAAATACATTAAAATTACTGAAGGGATTCTCTACACTGACCTGACATGGTGAAGAGAGAGGGCTGCTTCTTCCAGAAACCAAGATTGGCCTCCTGCACAAAAGATTGCTGTGGATGTTGATAGTGGTTCAAGTTCCCACCTTTATTTAGTTTCAAAAACGGGGCTGGGCAACTTAGGTGGACAAGTGGTGTTAGGTTAATCTTATAAAAGGCAGGAAACTGTAGACCAGGATGGGATCAAGGAACAGAAATTTAGGATGTAATTTATGGCTCATATTTTTTGTGGGAGGAAGAATATGACTATATTGACTGGAAAATTAAAAGCTCTTATACTTGGAAAAGCTATCTAAGTAGGCAATTGATAAGAATACACCAAATGTTTTATACATTTGAAAATAAAATATGAGTTATAGCCACCCTCAGAGTTTGAGGTTTTTGAGATTACTTGTGGGGTTCGAATTTTGAAAATGTGCCAGTTGATAAGCTCCTTCCTCTAGTCTTGTTAAAGATTTGGTTTGCTAATAACTCTGCTTTCTAAGTCATCAGCTACCAGACATTTGAAAAGATAGAATTTTAAGGAATATAGGCACGTATTCAATGGCCAAAGCTACTAAGTGCCATATTCTGACATTAGTTGGCATTATTGTTGGGTGGTACAAACTAATTTTAAAAAGGGGAGTTAAAATAGGTTGAAAAACTAGAGAATGTTGTCTCATGTTTGGTTTGTGTGAATGGATTATAAATTCACATTACAAAACTGAAAGAAATACTGAGCTGTAAAAATGTGGGAATTATGAGGTTAAAACTGAACCATGAGTTATGCTAAATTTGATGTCCAGGCTATGTGGATAGTAAATAGAACAAAGGCAACATTCAGGAACCCAGATATGCCCCTGAATGACGGTCACATTGCCTCTTAAAATGCACATGAACTGATGGTAAAAATATCACTATTTTTTTCCCTGAACTTCTGTTATTAGTTTCCCATCATAAAGTATACAAATAGTATTGACTCCTAAAACACATTTACTAAGACAATTTGCAGCTCTAAAGTATGCGTATATATAGTTACCATGTTAAATTCATGTTTATATTGTTTTTATATCTCAGGGATATATTTCAATGATCTATCACACTTCTGTTTCACTTATGTTGCTCAAATGTAAAGTGTTACTCCATAATTATAAATTTCAGGTTGAGTATCCCTTATCCAAAATGCTTGGAAACCGAAGTGTTTCAGACTTTGGATTTTTTTTCAGGTTTTGGAATATTGGCATATACATATACATAATGAGATATCTTTGGAATTCACCCGAGTCTAAACACAAATTTTATTTCTGCTTCATATATACCCTGTTCACATAGCCTGAAGGTAGTTTTATATAATATTTTTAACAATTTTGTGTGTGAAACTGAAAGTCTGTGTACATTGAACCATCAGAAAGCAAAGGTGTCACTATTTCAGCCAACCATGTGGTTGTTTGGCACCAGACTCTGAATTTATACTATATGCTACTGATAAATAACTGTTTTCCTATACTTATTCACACACAAGTACTTAACAGTAAAAAATGTGATGTACGATTAATACAGTGAAAAAAATAATGTGTTCAGGGTAACTAAACAGAACAGTATAATCACCAGAATACCTGTATCAACTGTTTTTTTGTTTTTGTTTTTGTTCTTTTTTTGAGACGGAGTCTCACTCTGTTGCCCAGCCTAGAGTGCAGTGGCACAATCTCGGCTCAGTATAACTTCTGCCACCTGAGTTCAAGTGATTTCCGGCTAATTTTTGTATTTGTAATAGAGAGGGGGTTTCACCGTGTTGGCTTGCCTGGTCTCAAACTTCTGAGCTCATGTGATCCTCCAGCCTAGGTCCCAAAGTGCTAGGATTACACGTGTGAGCCACTGCGCCTGGCTTGTATCAACTCTTAAACAATAGCACCTGAAGTGGGTTGAGAGGGTCTCTTTCCTTGGGGACGCTGAGCAAACTGCATCATGTGCCTGTCGCAGATGAAGCTGGTGTGGAATTTTGCACTTGTGGTGTCATGTTGGTGTTTAAGATGTTTCAGATTTTGGAGCATTTTGGGCTTCAAATTTTGGGATTAGGGATGCTCAACCTGTATGTTAATTTATAAGCAAATACAAATATATCTGAAATATATATTGTATTATCAAAACTCATCAGTACACTTAGTAGAAAGAAACCAAATTTGGTGTCAATTCCATTGCGTATCCCAGGCTAAATTGCTTATTAGCAATTACTCTTTTCTCATTCAGGGAAATATATTCTAAATCATAGAAGGTGGAGAATGAATCAAAGGCAGAGAAAGGATTTGCAACAGGAGAAGAACCTAGGTCTCATGCCCAACCCTCTTGAATGACTGTTAAAATCCTCTGCCCCTCCTCAACGCTCACATTTTAAATATTTTGATATTTATGTGAGTATATTGTCTTTAAAATTCCAAAGAAAAATTTAAATTAGGATTTGTTTTTGGAATTAAAAGATGCTAATTTGCAAGGCATTTTATCCTAAACAAACATTTTTATAATAGGTTGAACTTTGGATATAAACTTGCCATAGGTAAACCATGGCTCAGGTAAATGGTCATATGGATTATTTTTTGGCATGATTTTTACTGGGAAAGACGGGAGTTTGTCAAATATCTCAAGAGTGAAAAATTCAATTTAAAAACTAATTTGTGGGAAGCTATCATTTCCTACAAAATCCCCCAAACTTTTGCCTTTATGAATCTAAGATGTTCTAAAGTCATCAATTTTGTGAGGGACGACTCATCTGTTAGGGGGAAGAATGACTTTTCTACCCACTTCTTTGCTAGCTTTTATCGTAGTTATGGCAAACAGTCTGCTGCCTGACAACCTCCAGTTCCACGAATGGGCTTTATTTTTTAATCAAGGAATTTGTGATCCTTGATAGGTGGACTCAAGTGGCTTAGTGTTTGATGCACATCCCTGAACAAAGGGAGTCTGGATTTTACCCACAAAGGGGGAAGAAATACTTGCATCTGATTCTACTGGGGACTAATGTTCAGGAAGCTTGTGTGGTGTTGTGGAACTGTCATTCACCTGTGATTCTGCAGAGAGAAAAGGAAATTCATGCAGTGAGAACTTAAAAGCTATAGGGGGAGAAAATGTATTATGCTTTCCTCTGCCCTCCCCTGTTCCTCCCAGTACAGCAAGAAACAAAACCTGTTGATGGATTGACCAAGATGCACAGGCACACTGTGAAAGATTTGATTTACAGTCACTGTGATCTAAATTTCATCTTCTTTAAGATAAGGGCTGTAGACAAGATTGCTGGACTCGAACAGCAAACTAATTGCAGTTCTGGATTGAGGACCCAACTTTTGGGTGCAGAAGGATAGAGAAGCACACTGCAATTCCATGAGGCACATTTGCCAAGTGGGGTTATGAAACAATAGAGTGAAATATCTACAGTGAAACTTTGCATATTCCTCTACTATATAATTAATGAGTAGTCAAGACTTTTCTACAATCAGATCTGGTGTGAGTACAGCTAGCATAGTGTTTCTGTGAGTATAATACATAACACCGGGATATGAGAGATGACTTTGGGGCACATGGACAGACATTAAATAACTTTGAATCGCTTGGTGAGAAGGCTATTCCTATTTCATTTCTTTTTAAATTATTTTGATTGCTTGGAAGAGGAACCCTCTACTGTGGCTGGTCTGAAGCCCTTATCCCTAACATGTACTAACCTTTCAGAGAAAGGGGGCTTCAGCCCAAAGCCTTTAGCATATCAATATCTAGTTAGAATTTAATACCACTAATTAATATTTATTTATTTATTTTTGATACAGGGTCTCACTCTGTCACTGAGGCTGGAGTGCAGTGGAACAAGCATGGCTCACTGCATCCTCGACCTCCAGGGCCTAAGCAATCCTCTTATTTCAGCCTCCCGAGTAGCTGAGGCTACAGATGTGTGCCGCCATACCTGGCTAATATTTTATTTTTTGTAGAGACAAGGTCTTGCTATATTATCCAGGCTGGTCTTGAACTTCTGGGCTCAAACAATCCTCCCTCTTTGGCCTCTCAGAGTGCTGGAATTACAGGCATGAGCCACTGTTCCTGGCCTAGAATAATCATTTTTACCTTACACTGATGTGTTGGTGTGTGTGTGTGTGGGTGTGTGTCTGTGTATACACACATGCATATATACTATATAATTTTAACTTACACTTTTATGTATATATAAAAGATGTATATACCTGTATATATCAGTATAAGGTTTTATATATATATGTGTATATATGTGTGTGTGTGTGTGTGTGTGTGTGTATATATATATATATAGAGAGAGAGAGAGAGAGATAGAAGATGACATACAATATATTATATATCTGTATAATTTAAAAATAATTACCGGGGGAGTGAGTGCTAATGGATACTGGGTTTCTTTTTGGTGTGATGGAAGAGTTCCCAAAATAGTGTGGTGATGATTGCACAACTGTGAATATATGAAAACCCATTGTCTTGTATATTTTAAATGAGTGAATTGTATGGTAGGTGACATATCTTAATAAAGGTATTATAAAAAACAATTAAAACCGTCCATCAGGTCAAGGAATCAAACATTTGTTATATTTGTTTTCACAGTTGCTGGCCATTTATGTCAACTCATAATGGTTTTGCATTTACTATAGTCATATAAAATTTTTTTTCAAATGAATCCTTATTTAGTAAAACCATGGAGCAGTATGAAGAAAAATATTATAATATTTATATTATATTATAATATATATAAAAATTATTATAATAGAATGTAGATATCTGAAGTTTGGGAAACCTAGAGCATGCACGATGTATTATTGTTGAGTTCATTTGCTTCAGAATGCAGCCATTTTCATATGTTTATTTCTTCATTAATTTATTTAGTTTTGTGAGTGCCTACCATGCATCAAGCATGTGTCTACTGCCTTCCTATAGCTCACTTTCTAGTAGAGGCTATAGGCAAGAGTAAGGATCCTGATAAGATTGTAAATCCTGAGATGCAAGCTCCCTGTTTTGGAGAAGACTCTTGCAATGTTTTAGGAATACATGAGCCAAACAAGAAAGGGAATAAAAATGAACAGGGAAAAAAAAATGGGTAGAAAACACTATCATCAACACATTGTGAAGTTTCCTTCCTCCTTCTCTTCTTCTCTCCCTCACTCCCTCCCTGTCTGTCTCTCTGTCTTTCTCCTTCCCTTCCTTCCTTGCTGTCTTCCTTCCCTTCTTCCTTTCCAGTAGCCTCCACCTGGCTTGAAAAATTTAATGCCAACTAAGTTTACTTTGGGTTTCTTATTAATCTAAATAAAGCCCACTATTTCAGGTAGGATTTTAAAAAGCTACACAAACAAACAAAAAATCAAGTGCAACAACTATAAAACCTACTTTTAACCATAGTTGGTGAAACCTGAATGTTCCTTGGTAATGTTTCTGGATTCCAGCTTAAGCTTAGCTATTGAACCTGGGAGACCAAATGCTTTTATTCTGAGATATAAAGCACTGGAGGTCAGAAATCCCTTACTTCAATATTGATAAATGAGAGATGTTCTTCATATTGATTTCTGGTTTTATTGCACTGTAGTCTGAGAGTATGCTTGGTGTGATTTCGATTTTTTGGAATTTATTGAGACTTGCTTTATGACCTGGCATGTGGTCGATCTTAGACTACATTCTGTGTGCAGATAAGAAGAATGTATATTCTGTGGTTGTTGGGTGAAGTGTTCTGTAGATGTCTTTAGGTCCAATTGGTCAGGAATTGAATTTAAGTCCAGAGTTTCATTGTTAATTTTCTGTCTCGATGATCTGCCTAATGCTGTCAGTGGAGTTTTGAAGTTTTCCACTACTATTGTGTGGCTAAGTGTTTTCGTAGTTCACAAAGAACTTGTTTCATGAATCTGGGTGCTCCAATGTTGGGTGTGTATTGATTTAGGATAGTTAAGTCTTTTAGATGGATTGTACCCTTTATAATTATGTAATTGTCCTTTTTAAGTGTTAAAGGTTTAATCTCTGTTTTGTCTGATATAAGAATAGCAACTTCTGCTCTTTGTTTTTCGTTTTCATGGTAGTTCTTTCTCCAGTCCTTTTCTTTAAGCCTGTGGGTGTCATTACATGTGAGATAGGTCTCTTGAAGGCAGCATCTATGTCTTTTAGGTGGCATATACAAAAATTAACTCAAAATGGACCAAAGATTCAAATATAAAACTGCAAACTATAAAAATACTAGATGAAAACCTAGGAAATACTCTTCTTGACATTGATCTCACACCAGTCAGAATGGCTATTATCAAAAAGTCAAACAGCAACAGATGCTGGCAAGGCTGCAGAGAAAAGGGAATGCGTATATACTGTTGGTAGGAATGTAAATTAGTCTGTCTACTGTGGAAAGCAGTCTAGATATTTCTCAAATAACTGAAAATAGAGCTACCATTAGACCCAGCAGTCCCATTATTGGATCTATAGCCAAAGGGTAATAAATCAGTCTACCAAAAAGACAGGCACTTATGTTCATCACTATGCTATTTACAATACAAAGACATGGAATCAACCTAAGTACCTATCAATGATAGATTGGATAAAGAAAATGTGGTACGTATATACCATGGAATACTATGTGGCCATCAAAAATAATGAAATCATGTTTTTTTGCAGCAACATAGATGCAGCTGGAGGCCACAATCCTAAGCAAATTAATGCAGGAACAGAAAACCAAATCCTGCATGCTTTCACCAATAAGTGGGAGCTAAACATTGAGCACACATGGAGATGAACATGGGAACAATAAACCCTGTGGACTACTAGATGGAGGAGGCAAGAAGATGGGCACAGGCTGAAAAACTACCTATCATGTACTGTGCTCACTAACTGGGTGATGGGATCTGTACCTCAAACCTCAGCATCACACAATATTGCCATGTAACAAAGTTGCACATGTTTATCTAAAATAAAAACTGAAATTTAAAAAACCCACAAAAGGCCTGGTGTGGTGACTTATGACTGTAAGCCCAGCAATTTGGGAGGCCGAGGTGGGCGGATCATTTGAGGCCAGGAGTTCGAGACCAGCCTGGCCAACATGGTGAAATCCTGCTTCTACTGAAAACACAAAAATTAGCCAGATGTGGTGACACGCGCCTGTAATCCCAGCTATTTGGGAGGCAGAGGCATGAGAATCACTTGAACCCCAGAGGCAGAGGTTGCGGTGAGCCAAGATCACGTCACTGCACTCCAGTCTGGGCAACAGTGAGACTCTGTCTCAAAAAAAAAAAAAACAACAACAAAAAAAATCAAACCAAAACAAAACAAAACAAAAAAAACCCAAAAAACAAACAAAAAAAAAACCCCCCCAAAAACTCTAAAATAACAAAGAGGCAAAGGAACATTCAAGGAGACTTCAAAAAGAGAGAGAAAAACATGAAAATGAATGTTTTTCTAGGCTTAGTGGTTTATATTTTTAGTTTTGCAGGAGCATCTCTGTATTCCAGGTGAAATCAACTACATTCATTGTCATTCCCACTATAATGAATGAAATCTTGTACATTTCTAACAGAATTGAAGTCAGAACAAAGACCAGGTAGCAAATAGTTATCATTAGCCTGGTTTGGTCTACTAAAATGACAGCTACATTAAAAAAATATAAATTCAAAATATAAACATTTGGTTAGGAGATTATGACATATTGCAAACTATATATTTAAAACTTCATCTAGTCAGAGCCCAGACCTGTTTTATTAAATTAATAAATTTTAATTGAATATTAATATTAATATTAACCAAATAGTTATTGAGTATTTGTGGTATATTGGGAAACGAACAAAGTGTTAAAGCTGAACTCATCTTCCTTGCCTGGTTTCTTCTCTTTATTTTCCTACTTCTGTGGCTCTTGTTCTTTTCCTGGAAGCTCATTTTTTATACATATGAATTCCTCTATCCCTGTCCTTTCATTCTAGATCACAAAGCTTCTCCCTTAAATGTGGCTGTTGCTCTAGCATCTCTACTGGTCTCTGTGCTGTTGGACTTGGAGCATTGTTGCTGATAGGCCAGGGCAGCCCACTGAGGGTGCTTTAAATCAAGATTTTGGGAGTGGTGTGATGGCAAGGTCTAGAGTGAGTGAATAAGGTAAGAGATTTTTGGAAGCAAAGAAGTCCAGGTACAGAGAGGCCAAGGTATAAGAAACAAGGCATTCATGGATACTGAGATCAACAACAATGTTGAAAGAGTGTATTAGAAAGAGAAACATCAATCCAGATATTGTGTTTTTCCCCACACAGGGGAAGGGAAGTGACTGCAAGTCAGTAGATGACAGCAGCACATGTCTGATGATAAAGCTGTGTCACGGGCTTCAGATGAACAGAGGAGAGAAGGAAGGCGATGTCTTGGCAGTGGTAGGTAGTGGTCAAAAATCTTCAACTCAGAGGTTCAAGAGTTGCGGGAGATCACTTGAGAAGGCCTCAGGGAAGTAGTGTACTTCAGATGTAGCCACGTTGCAGTTGGAGCAAGAAGACACTGAGGATAAAGAGGAGTTTGCTGATAACTGGCCATGAATTTCACAGGGTACAGTTGAAGGGTTTAGGGGTTTGGGAAAAATATATAAAATGAGAACACATTAGAGAATACACAAATACAGTGTGAGGATGAAAAGTGGGGTGAGATGGGTAACCTAGAAGTTGATTGTATTAAAAAGTATCAGGACACTGGACAATGATCAGCCTGTAGCTCAGGTGGTGTGGTGGTTTTGGGGTAGGTGACAGCCTCCCCCATGAAACAGGTTTCCTAGGCAGCCCGTCTGGCCGTGGTGATCCTGAGAGGCTGTAATTAAAAGTGACGTGAGGGCCTCTGTGTGGTCTATTCTATGTGTTTCAAAACCGTTCTGCCTAGGGCAGATTACATAGGTCCTTGTCAGAAAATGAGAGGAGAATAACACTGGATTCTTTTTGCTCCTATGCATACTAAATTTATACACATGAATGCCCCTTATGCTCCTTGGCTTCACCTGTTGGTCAAAAGAATGGCACCTTATATAAAGCAAAACTAGAGGCCAAGTGCCGTGGCTCACGCCTCTAATCCCAGCACTTTGGGAGGCCAAGGCAGACAGATCACCTGGGGTCAGGAGTTTGAGAACAGCCTGCCCAACATGGTGAAACCCTGTCTCTACTAAAAATACAAAAATTAGCCAGGCATGATGATATGCAACTGTAGTCCCAGCTACTAGGGAGGCTGAGACAGGAGAATTGCTTGAACCTGGGAGGTGGAGATTGCAGTGAGCCAAGATCTGCCACTGCACTCCATCCAGCCTGGGCAACAGAGTGAGACTCTGTCTCAAACAAACAAACAAACAAACAAACAAACAAAAACTAGAAATCAGCTGTGCTGAGCTTCCTATGACTTGGCTAACAAGAAGTTCTGTCTTTTTTTCCCCATCCTGCTCTCCAGATGCTCATTTTATAGGTCCTTGGAGAGTAGAGCTTCTCCCACGTAAGAAATTTCTGTCTGTGGTCTGCTGTCAGGCATTCTGTAGCTCGTGATGGCTGACTTTGCTGCTCCCCTTGCCACTACTGACCTCCTCCAGACCCACTGACCCCTGGTGTTCTCTCTGCCCAACCACACAGCCCCTTTTGTTTCTGTCTGCATAGAACCACAGGGTACTAAATGACCTTATAGATTTATAGACTGCAGCAGGAGCTATGAATTCTACTAGTATTCAGGCCAGCTGCTTAGTTCAATCCATGCTACTCACCTTCTCTTTAGTGATATTCTTTGAAGAGCCCATGATCACATCTTTATCTTGCCAGACACCCAACTGGGAATTGTGTTCTCATTCTCTTCCATGAGCTTCTAGGCCCTGTGCTAATAAATGCATGTGGCTAGGTATCTGTTTTAGAGCTCCTTCATAATCAATTAACCAACTACTGAATAGTCCATGATAGTTGACATACTGTTTAGTTTATAGAGTGGTGCTCAAATTTTGACCTGTATCAGAATCATCTGGAGAACTATTAAATTACAAATTGCTGGGTCCCATCCCCAGGACTTCTTATTCTGTGGGCTTGGGATGGAGAGAGCCTGCCTGACAAGGTCTCATGTGATGCTAATGCTGCTGGTCCTGGATTCTCACTTTGGGAACCATTGGACTGGAACATTCTGAAAATTTCTACAAAATTACATTGCCTAATGCTGAATGTCAGCCCAGCAGAGTTCTGTCTATGATTCAGCCAAAATATTCATATGTAAGTTAAATAAAAATTGAATCTGTATTCCTAACTGTAATGTTCTTGAGAGTAGTTACCATTTCTTTTTTCATCTCTATATACTCAAGAGTAGAAGTCAGAATGAAAAGAGCAAAGATGCCAAGATGAGGGGATATGGTTGATGTCCCCACATATCTCGCAATATGCACAAGAATTTGACTGCATCCAGGCAAAAGAGGTTAAATAGTGAATGGCTTCAGAGCCTAGGTGCTGTGGGAGGACTGCCTTTCTTAAAGGGAGTTAACACTCATCTAGCCATTAGTCAATCTCACTTCTGGGTTTATGGGTCAATCTTATTTCTTTCTTCCTCACAGGTAGATGAGATCAGTTGTGTTGAAATGAAAGTTTTGACTACTGGATAGTATGAGCAAGAACACATAAAAGCACTTACTACGCTAGAAGATTGAAGCAAAAAAAATTTTTTTAAAACAAAAGATGATAATTCTAGAATGGAGAGCAAGAAAATAACATATTGGGGCTGGGTGTGGTGGCTCACACCTTTAATCCCAGCACTTTGGGAGGCTGAGGCAGGTGGATCATCTGAGGTCAGGTGTTTGAGACCAGCCTGGCCAACATGGTGAAACCCTGTCTCTCTACTAAAAATACAAAAATAAGCCGGGTGTGGTGGCACATACCTGTAATCCCAGCTACTTGGGAGGCTGAGGCAGGAGAATTGCTTGAACCCGGGAGCCAGAGGTTGGAACCAGAGGTGGCAGTCAGCTGAGATTGCATCACTCCAGCCTGGCCTGGGTGACAGAGTGAGACTTCGTTCCAAAAAAGGAAGGAAGGAAGGAAGGAAGGAGGGAAGGAAGGAAGGAAGGAAGGAGGGAAGGAAAGAAGGAAGGAAGGAAGAAGGAGAAAGAAAGAAAGAGAAAGAAAGGGAGACAGAGACAGAGAGAGAGAGAGAGAAAGAGAAAGAGAGAGAGAAAGAAAGAAAAAGGAAATAACACATTGGGAATCAGAGTCTGTAGTCACATGTTCCAGAAAGGTGAGACTCTTGGGGCTGGAGGGGTAGTCAGCTATAGTGAACAGTTAGCATTCCTAGCTCTTCTCACCTGGAAAAAGGAAAAATTATTGTATCATTCTCATGATTCCTAGGCTTCTCTTAACGGTTCCATAATTAGTTAGATGGTTAGTTTTAAAGCCAAGCTCTTCCTTCTGTGACACTATTTGTTGTTTAAGAATTTGCAATCTATCCTTGACTCCCTTGCCTGGCAGAGGCTAAGTCCCAGAGAATTGGGTAACACCTTTGCAATACCTGCCATTGTGTTAGAATTCATTCATTTTTCGGTAAGGATGGGATGGAGGGGAGCAGCCAGAATGGGACTCTGAAGTAAGTTGTAAACAGAGGCCCATGAGGGTGCTCAAGAAGTAGGGGAAGGAAGGGAGAAACAGAAGGGAGCAAGATGTGTAGGAGGGGAAAGATCAGAGCTTTGAAAGAAAAGACTTTGAACTTGCATTTAGTAAATTTTTTAAAACATGGTATTTTTCCCACTGTGGAAATAAAAACTGGTGGCTTATGTTTGGGGGAATGAATAGGAGCATAGAATTGGATAGTGAGTCACTGACTTATCAGGGAGAGTTCAAACACGGTGCAATCTGTTTCTTCAATGCCTTATTCTGTCCAAAAAAATTAAATGAGGGGTTCCTTTCATCACTCTGTCACTGTATCAGCATCTTTCTTGCAAATGCAGAGTATGGTGCGTTGACTTCCATTGATATTCTCTTCCCCTTTAGGAACTAATGTTCTCTTCTTCTGATTTCCAAGGACACTTGTTCAGTGGTTTTGAGTTTCAATTATCAAAACTCTAAGTTCAAAAGGTAGAATCGATGTCACTGCATAATAGTTCAGGAACACGATCCATTTATTTGCAATGCTTAAAAAAGTTCACCAGAGAACTTAGCAGAGTTTGAGTTTCTATAAGTTGTTGCCTGGCATATCTGATACCTTAGCAGAGCTTTTCATCTTAGCTAATCTCTTCCTGAGATTACTTAACAGTCCATTTACTTGGTCAAGGGCTAAAATGTCCTGAGTCTCTAACTATGTGTTGAGGGTGAATGTGAATATTGAAGCAGAAGGCTAAAATGTGAATTTATTTTACTTGATGTTGTTCTCTATTACAATTCCTCAGGCTATATATTTAGGAACAAGAAACAAAGGGAAAGGGCAGTAGATGGTCGTGTATGTTGTTCTCTATTATAATTCCTCAGGCTATATATTTAGGAATAAGAAACAAAGGGCAGTAGATGGTCGTATGGTTACTATGTCCACCCCTCAGTAACCTTAGAAAGTATAGATAGTAATTCTACAATGGCATATATGCTACAAATTTTATTTTACCCCATACACTTATAGTGACTATGCTTGGGCATCCACTTACATGTCTGTGAACAACTGTTTTTAGCCAAGTGACAGATAGGAAGGATGTTTCTACCCAAGGTGTGTTATTCATAAGAGAACTAATCACTTTTTGTCAAACTTTATGCAAAGAAAGCCTAATTAGATTTATTAAGGTGGTGAAAGGGAGTAGGGACTTTTTAATGGGTAGCAATGCTGTGCATTATCTAAATGCAATGCAGATGTAATGATGCATTAGAAATGCTGAGAAAATTTAATCAGTGTAGAAAAAATATAATGAAATGGTTGTTTAAACACTGTAAAGCTAATGTTAGAGTAATTACTTCCCATTGAGCAGGGTGTGGAGCACATTACCCAGGCTGTTTGATTAGTCATCCTGCCTGCAACATCTGGCTCTTTGATCCATTTTGATTTTATTATAATTTCTAAACTTCCCAATTGAAGTTTTAGAATGAATGAATAAATAAAATAACTTCGATAGGAGACAAAGTTTTGACTTACTCATGACAGATTAAAACTACCTGCTACTCACTCACCTTTACCTCTCTGTCATGAAAGAGAACCCCAAATTCTAGGATGGTAGACTTTCTTTTTTTGTTTGTTTGTTTGTTTGAGACGGAGTCTTGCTCTGTTGCCCAGGCTGGAGTGCAATGGCATGATCTTGGCTCACTTGGACTTTCTTGTTTTTAAGATTAGGTGTCAAATATTTAAAACGTGTTGGTTTTCTTTGGGTGGTGTTTCTGTTGATATATAGGTGGAGTAGGGGTGATTTGTAGAACAATTATCATCTTACAGATAGGAAAGGAATGGAAAGAATGGGTCATAAAAACTAATATTTCTGCTTTCTCTTTGTGTAAGTTTACATGTTTCTTGTAGAAAATTTAGAAAATACAGATAAGAAAAATAAGAAAATACATATCATTCATAATTCTGTTTCCCAGAAGTAAACATTATTAATATTTTGGGGAATTTTTTACTAATAACTGATGGTTAATCTACTCTACTCTAATAATTGTACAATTCAGAAATTAGCAGCACTGCAGTTAAGAGAGTAGGAGCTGCAGTTCAGATGACCTGGGTCCAAATCCTGACTTCACCTTGAGTATCTTGTTTCTTGCTGCCTCATTTTCCCCATCTACAAAATGAAGGTAATAATAGTAACTCCTTCATAGCTTTGTTGTGAGAATTAAATGAGATAATATACCCAGTGAGCCTAGAAAAAATGCCAAGCACTTAGTGTTGATAAATATTAGCTATTACTACAGCTATTATTATCATGATTGCTCTCTATAAGAATTTTATTCTGCATATATTTGTATAATATACCTTTTTCATTTAGCATTATAGTGTATCTATCTTTTATGTCAGCAGATATTCTATGATATTCTCCTAATGGATACATTGTAGGCCATTATAAGGACTCACTGTATCAGTCTGTTTTCAAGCTACTGATAAATACATACCTGAGACTGGACAATTTACAAAAGAAAAAGGTTTAATGGAGTTACAGTTCCACATGGCTGGGGAAGCCTCACAATCAGGGCAGAAGGTAAAAGGCACATCTCACATGGAGGCAGACAAGAAAAGAGAGCTTGTGCAGGGAAACTCTCATTTGTAAAACCATCAGATCTCATGAGACTTATTCACTATCATGAGAACAGCACAGGAAAGACTTGCCCCCATGATTCAGTTTACCTCCCACTGGGTCCCTCCCACAACATGTGGGAATCCAAGATGAAATTTGGGTGTGGACTCAGCCAAACAATATCATTCCACCTGTGGCCCCTCCTAAATCTCATGTCCTCATATTTCAAAACCAATCATGCCATTTCAACAGTCCCCCAAAGTCTTAACTCATTTCAGCATTAACCCAAAAGTCCACAGTTCAAAGTCTCATCCAAGACAAGGCAAGTCCCTTCCACCTATGAGCCTGTAAAATCAAAAGCAAGTTAGTTACTTTCTAGATACAAGGGGGTACAGGCATTAGGTAAATACACTCTAAATGGGAGAAATTAGCCAAAACAAAGGGGCTACAGACCCTATGCAAATCTGAAATCCAGCAGGGCAGTCAAATCATAAAGCTCCAAAATGATCTCCTGTGACTGCGTGTCTCACATCCATGTCACAATGATGCAAGAGGTGGGTTCCCATGGTCTAGGGCAGCTTCAACCCTGTGGCTTTGCAGGGTACAGCCTCCCTCCTGGCTGCTTTCATGGGCTGGTGTTGAGTATCTGTGGCTTTTCCAGGTGCACAGTGCAAGCTGTCAGTGAATCTACCGTTCTGGGGTCTGGAGGATGGTGGCCTTCTTCTCACAGCTCCACTAGGTGGTGCCCCAGTAGGGACTCAGTGTTGGGGCTCCAACCCCACATTTCCCCTCTGCACTGACCTAGCAGAGATTCTCCATGAAAGCCCCACCCCTGCAGCAAACTTCTGCCTGGACATCCAGGCATTTCCCTACATCTTCTGAAATCTAGGCAGAGGTTCCCAAACCCCAGTTCTTGATATCTGTGTACCTGCAGGCTCTGCATCATATGGAAGCTGCCAAGGCTTGAGACTTGCACTCTCTGAAGCCATGGCCCGTGCTCTATGTTTGCTTCTTTCAGCCATGGCTGGAGCAGCTGGGACACAGGGCACCAAGTCCCTAGGTTGAAAACAGCATGGTGACCCTGGGCCTGGCCCAGGAAACCACTCCTTCCTCCTAGCCTGTGATGGGAGGGGTTGAGGTGAAGACCTCCGACATGCCCTGGAGACATTTTCCCCATTGTCTTGGGGATTAACATTTTGCTCCTTGTTACTTATGCAAATTTCTCCAGCTGACTGGAATTTCTCCTCAGAAAATGGGATTTTATTTTCTATTGCATTTTCTGGCTGCAAATTTTCTGAACTTTTATGCTCTACTTCCCTTATAAAATGGAATGCCTTTACCAGCACCCAAGTCACCTCTTGAATGCTTTGTTGCTTAGAAATTTCTTCCACCAAATACCCTAAATCATCTCTCTCAAGTTCAAAGTTCCATAAATTTCTAGGGTAGGGGCAAAATGAAACCAGTCTCTTTGCTAAAGCCTAACAAGAGTTACCTTTGCTCCAGTTCCCAACAAGATCGTCAGCTTCATGTGAGACCACTTCAGCCTGGACTTTATTGTCCATATGGCTATCAGCATTTTGGACAAAGCCATTCAACAAGTCTCTAGGAAGTTCCAAACTTTCCCACATTTTCCTGTCTTTTGAGCCCTCCAAACTGTTCCAACCTCTGCCTGTTACCCAGCTCCAAAATCACTTCCACATTTTCAGGTATATTTTTAGCAGTGCCGCGCTCTACTGGTACCAATTTACTGTATTAGTCTGTTTTCATGCTGCTGATAAAGACATATCTGAGACTGGGCAATTTACAAAAGAAAGAGGTTTAATGGACTTAACAGTTCCACATGGCTGGGGAGGCCTCACAATTATGACAGAAGGTGAAAGGCATGTCTCACATGGTGGCAGACAAGAGAAGAGAGATTGTGCAGGGAAACGTCCATTTTTAAAATCATCAGATCTCATGAGACTTATTCATTATCATGAAAAAAGCATGGGAAAGACTTACCCCCATGATTCAATTACCTCTCAATGGGTCCCTCCTACAACATGTGGGAATTCAAGACGAGATTTGAGTGGGGACACAGCCAAAACAAATCACTCACAATAGTTTATTTAACTAACTGCTGATTGGTGGGTTTTTGATTGTTTACAATTGTTTGAATTTATAGACGATGTTTCCTTATAAATCATTTTTAGAATGAAATTGATGGTCCAAAGGTGTGAACATTTAATCATTTTGGATATGTATAGGTAAATTGCCTCTTTATTCAACACTGGGTATTATTAGCTCATAAAAAACCTTAATGGCTAGAAAGTAATATGTCACGTTTACTTTAATTTACATTTATTTTTTCCCTTTGTATCTAGCGTTTCTCTTCTATTAATTCTGTGTTCTACCTCTGTTCCTATATCTTTTGGAGCATTTGTCTTTTACTTTTTGAATTGTTTGCGTTTAGAGCTAAAGGAGACTAACTTTTTGCCATATATATTGCAAATATTTTCCCCACTTTATAGTTTGCTTTTAATCTTGTTTAATTGCTTTAATTTGGTTATGTAGATGTTTTAAAAGTTTTATGTAGTCACATTACTCATTATTTTTGTTTAAAATTTCCAGCTTTGGAGTCAAGTTTAGAAAGTCTTTACATGTGTTTTCTGGTAACATTTTTAGAGCTTTGTTTTTGGGAATTTAATCTTTTAAGTCAGTTTGACCTTTCTTGTGTAGAGTGGGGCTGAATACTTTTGCTTGCATTTTATATGACAATTTTATGATCTAGCCTTCTTCAGAGAGAATAAGACACACCAGTCCTTCCTCTAGCATGCTTTGTTTAAGGAGAGGTTTGAGGGGGAAAGGAAACACATAATTGGGAGTGCTAGAGGTGGTATGACAATACAGATGTGGCCTATGGCACCTGGCACTGGAAGTATGTAGGTAGTAGAAGGGATGTGTGAAGGTGACTGTGACCCACATAAATATATCCCATCCATCCCAAACAAAATATATTCTCATTCTACTTTCCCACATCCAGGTCCTCAAAATGTCATTGGCAAGTCTAATATCATCCCACATAAAAAGAGTGATAAAGGTGGAATTTAAGACCTGGAAAGAACATCAGTCTTAATCAATTGCTGTTAAAAAAAAAAATCTTACTTTTTCAAATTTTACAAAAACATGTTGCATTAGTCTGCTTTCATGCTGCTGTAAAGAACTACCTGAGAGTGGGTTATTTATAAACCAAAGAGGCTTAATTGACTTACAGTTCCACATGGCTTGGGAGGCCTCAGGAAACTTACAATCATGGCAGAAGGCAAAAGGGAAAGCAAGGCATGTCTTACATGGTGGCAGGAGAGAGACAGACAGTGAGCAAAGGGGCAAGTGGCACTTTTAAACCATCAGATCTTGTGAGAACTCACTCACTATCCAGAGAACACCATGGGAGAAACTGCCCCCATAATCCAATCACCTCACAGGTCTCTCCCTCGATACATGGGGATTAAAATTTGGGATGAGATTTGGGTGGGGAAACAGAGCCAAACCATATCACAAGTGATCTTGTCAATTCACTGCCAACCAAGGCTCTTCCCAGGGCTTTGGAAGTGTCCCATGCAAATGAGGGATGCTGAGGCTTAAGCTTCATCAGCTTCATAGTAAATCTACCTGTGTATCCGATATTCTATTCAAATGTTTAATGTCTTCATTATTTAATGTCTAAGTCTTGCTTAGAAATGACTTCCATCATAGTTCTTGAGATGCTAAATAATTTGGATAATTGACAGAGAAAATACATTAGATATCCCTCCAAGTGAGTAGGTATTCCCTAATATGCAGGATCTCTTAGTTTTCTCTTTCTAAAAACTATGTCAAAACATTAGAAAATTTTTTTTGAGCGCTGTGAATTATCTCCTTTAGCTTCTCCTTTTTGTGCTTTAGTGATTTGTCTCTTACACACACCCTAACTGAACTCTTTTATTAAAAATTGTCCAATTTTGCCTTACATCTTTTAAAAATCAACTTTGTTAAGATATAATTCACATACCATACAATTCACTCATTGAAAATATACAATTCAGTGGCTTTACTATATTTACAATGTTGTACATCCACCATTGCAATCAATAACTGAACATTTTCTTTGCCCCAGAAAGAATTCTAGCATTCCTTATGCATTATTTCCTAAGTCCCTATCACCCCATCCCTAAGCAACTGATATGATTTGGCTCTGTGTCCCCACCTAAATCTCATCTTGAATTGTAATAATCCCCACAAGTCAGGGGTGGGACCAGGTGGAAGTAATTTGAATCATGGAGGCGGTTTCTCTTATGCTGTTCTTGTAATAATGAGTGAGTCTCACGAGATCTGATGGTTTTATACGTGTCTGGCATTTCCCCTGCTTTCACTCATTCTCTCTCCCGCCACCCTGTGAAGAGGTCTCTTTACCCATGCTTGTTAAATTTCCTGACGCATCCACAGCCATGCAGAACTGTGAGTCAATTAAACCTCTTTTCTTTATAGATTACCCGGTCTTGATGTATTAGTCCGTTCTCACACTGCTATGAAGAAATGCCTGAGATGGGGTAATGTATAAAGAAAAGAGGTTTAATTGTCTCACGGTTCTATGAATGGGGAGGCCTCAGGAAACTTACAATCATGGTGGAAAGGGAAGCAAACATGTCCTTCACATGGCAGCAGGAGAGAGAAGAATGAGAGCCAAGTGAAGGGGGAAGCCCCTTATAAAAACACCAGATCTTGTGAGAACTTACTATCATGAGAATAGCATGGGGAAACTGCCACCATGATTCAATTACCTCCCACTGGGCCCCTCCCACTACCTGTGGAGATTATGGGAACTAGAATTCAAGATGAGATTTGGGTGGGGACACCGCCAAACCATATCACTTGGGTATTTCTTCATGGCAGCATGAGAATGGACTAATATGGCAACCATTGATCTACTTGCTGCCTTTTATGGACATTTCATATAAATAAAATCACACAATGTGTGGCCTTTTGTGACTGGCTTCTTTCATTTTGCATAATGTTTTCAAGTTCATCCATGATGTACTTTATTTTTATTGCTGAATAGTATTTCATTGTATAGATATGACACGTTTTATTAATCCAATTATCGCTTGATGGACATTCTGATTATGTGTACTTTTTGATTATTAATAATGCCACTATGAACGTTGTACATACATTTTGTGTAAGTGTATGTTTTCACTTCTCTTGAGTATATACCTAGGTGTGGAATTGCTGGGTCATAAGGTAACTCTATGTTTAACATTTTGAGAAACTACCAAACTGTTTTCCGAAGTGACTTCATTATTTCCACATTTCCATTCCTAGTATATTAGGGTTCTGATTTTCACACATCATCATTAATACTTGTTATTGTCTCTTTTTTAAAAAATTATGACTATCCTAGTCAGTGCAAAGCGGTATGCCATTGTGGTTTTGATTTGCATTTTCCTGATGACTAATGCCAAGTTTACTTTGTTAAAATTTTCTCTCTCTTAAAGGTGCCAGCAGAAAAATCTGTACTCTTCTTTCCTTGAGTTTTGTTTTATGTTCTTTCTATATAGCTCAGAATATTATGTAGTTCAGGGCAGGACAGAGAAACCACTTCATTTATTTCATTCAGGAAGGATTCAATAAAACGATTTAGACCCTTAAAAGGACTGAAAGAGCAGAAGTCAGGGGGCTGCCTCTTATCTATTGATTTCAATGGTTTAGACTGTAACTGGAATCCAAAGATCAGGAAACTGGTCTGGCTATGGTTTCTGCTGCTGCCACATTACCTGTAATGCTGAGTTCTGGCCACAGACTCTTTGACCCTTTTAGTTAGCCTCCAACTTGCATCCAAGCTCCAGCTAAGTTCCCTTATGACCTGTTTGAAAATATTGAGGTGGTCCCATCGCACTGAATCTATTCTTCTTTTGTCCTTATGAACTATACAGTATTACTTTCCAATTACTGCTATAACAGATTATCTCAGACTTAGTGGTTTAAAATAACACAAATGTATTATGTTATAGTTTTGTACTTAATAGTTCTCAATATGCACAGCTTACCCCTTCCTCATCTCCTGAATATGTAACTGAACTCGGGAACAAACCACTCATCACCTGAAAGCCAAAACCTCCAGACAAGCTTTGGTGAAAGGAAAGTTAGCTTTGTTGGAGAAGCTGGCAATCCAGGGAAGGCAGTGAACTAGCATTCAAAGATCACCTCTGTCTGAGTTCTGCCTTTGGATCAGAAGTTTTTAAGGAAAATTATTGGAAATGATGATTAAAACATTCTTGTGCATGTGCATAGTCTCAGGTGGGCAGTTAATCATTGCTTTCTTGGTCAATGTGTTTGTGGCCTTCTGCAGGTGCCATCAGCATATTCTTATATATTCTAAATATGCAATCATGTCATCTGCCAACAGAGATAATTTGACTTCCTCTCTTCCTATTTGAATACCCTTTATTTCTTTGTCTTGCCTGATTGCCCTGGCCAATGGTCGGGTGGGTAACCCGACCTTTCTTTCTGGCTGCCCTTAACATTTTTTCCTTTATTTCAACCTTGGTGAATCTGACAATTATGTGTCTTGGGGTTGCTCTTCTCGAGGAGTATCTTTGTGGTGTTCTCTGTATTTCCTGAATTTGAATGCTGGCCTGTCTTGCTAGATTGGGGAAGTTCTCCTGGATAATATCATGAAGAGTGTTTTCTAACTTGGTTCCATTCTCCCTGTCACTTTCAGATACACCAGTGAAATGTAGGTTTGGTCTTTTCACATAGTCTCATGTTTCTTGGAGGCTTTGTTTGTTCCTTTTCATTCTTTTTTCTCTAATCTTGTCTTCGTGCTTTATTTCATTAAGTTGATCTTCAATCTTTGATATCCTTTCTTCCGCTTGATTGATTCAGCTATTGTTACTTGTGTGTGCTTCATGAAGTTCTCATGGTGTGTTTTTCAACTCCATCAGGTCTTTTATGTTCTTCTTTAAACTGGTTATTCTAGTTCGCAGTTCCTGTAACCTTTTTTCAAGGTTCTTAGCTTCCTTGCATTGGGTTACACATGCTCTTTTAGCTTGGAGGAGTTTCTTATTACCCACCTTCTGAAGCCTACTCCTGTCAATTTGTCAAACTCATTCTCGTCCAGTTTTGTTCCTTTCCTGGCAAGGAGTTGTGATCCTCTGGAGGAGAAGAGCCATTCTGGTTTTTGAAATTTTCAGCCTTTTTCTACTGTTTTTTCCTCATCTTCATAGATTTATCTAACTTTGCTCTTTGATGTTGGTGACCATCGGATGGGGCTTTTGCATGGCCGTCCTTTTTGTTGATGTTGATGCTATTGCTTTCTCTTTGTTAGTTTTCCTTCCAACAGTCAGGCCTCTCTTCTATAGGTCTGCTGGTGTTTGCTGGAGGTCCACTCCAGAACCTATTTTCCTGGGTGTCACCAGTGGAGGCTGCAGAACAGCAAAGATTGCTGCCTATTCCTTCCTCTGGAAGCTTTTTCTCGATGGGCACCCACCAGATGCCAGCCACAGCTCTCCTGTATGAGGTGTCTGTCGACTCCTGCTAGGAGGTATCTTTCTGTCAAGAGGCACAGGTGTCAGGAACCCACTTGAGGAGGCTGTCTGTACTTTAGCAGAGCTCAAGTTCTGTGCTGGGAGATCGCTGCTCTCTTCAGAGCTGGCAGTCAGGAACATTTAAGTCTCAATATATTTTTCTGAATGTCAAATTTTGGTGGGCCTGGCCATGAGGGAACCCACTGTTATTCTAGGGGCATCCCCATTTTCTAATTATTATTAACAAGAATGGCTTAATATTTATGTGAACTAAACTGATACTTTCACGGTTAGAAGTCATTCAGATATAAAAATACTAGATCTTCCAGGTACTAGATATATTTGAAAAGACATATCTATTCCAAATATAGTTTGCTGGATCTCTCTTCTTACAGACCTCTGACAGAGGCTCCCTGACATCATTCCTTAGCCTACAATATGTCTGAGTTTTGTGGTTGAGGTGGAGAAGAAGATGGGTAAGGGAGGAAGGAGACATTTGACTGTCATTGGAATAACATTCATTATTTTAAATCTGGCCAATGAGAACCTCTTTGTAATTAAACTATTCTGTAAATTGTGTTTAAAGTTTGTTTTCTTTAATATTCAAGATATATTGAATGGTATTCATTGTGAAAAAGTTTTGACACTTGTAAGAACAAACTCAAGAAACATTTTTTTTGTAGTAGAATAAAAATACTTACAATGTAAGAGTCTTGAGAGTAGAGTTAATTAGTTATTTTTTTAATACAGGGCTTAAAGTGTTCTCACCACACAGGTAAGCTTCAGAAGAGGCATTGTCTGATTGGACATTTGCCAAGTAGAATGAAGGTAAACTTTGATTCTCTTCTGGGGAAAAATCAATCATGAGGATGTTAAATTTTTTGCCCTAGATTCCCTTTTGTTTTAGGTACTGAATCAAGTTAGAGGAGTATTAGTTTCTAATCTCAAAGAGAATCTACAAACACCTTGGAATTCAGGAGAGAGAAGAATTACATTAGACACTGGAAGGCAGAGTTGGGAGGCTTCCTTTCCTCTAAGATTTCAGGAATTGCCAAAAGAATCATGCATTTCTTTTAGCAAATACAGATTGAATATTAGAATCAAAAGCAGTTACAAAATTTTAGGATGGGAATAGACTTTAGAATTTATCTAGTCTAGTTTCTTCATGTTTCTGACGAGGAAGTTGAAAAGTCAGAAGGGTGAAAATTGTCCTCTAGATCATGCAACTTGAATTTTGCCTCTGGTACGCTTGGCCCTCTACTGCACTAGGACCTATGTACTGAGGAGGCCAGAAGGGAATTCAGTGGTGTCTTCTTTACATGAAAGCCAGACTGGTGACGCAATTGAGTAGTCAAGCCACTCAGAGTAATGAGATGATGTAGAAGATTTCACTTTAAGGAAATACCTAAGTATGTTTGCTACCCAAGATTGAAAGTGGAGGCTGACAATAAGTAGAATCAGAATTAGGGTTGTGCCTTAATATGATCTCTCTACAACTTACTAAACTGTGTAAACTTTTGTTGATTTATGTCTTATAGAGAGTAATTTACACATCAAATCAAAATTTTTAAAAGACAACTGCTTGACTAAGTTGTCTATTTTTAGCTTGGCTCTCAGTTTGTCCTGTTTAAACTAGAAGATACCAGAACTTTAGAACTGTGTTCTCTACAAAGTTTTTGTGTATTTGCTTTTCTAATATATGAAGGTAGAAGTTGCTTATATACAATATGGCTTTCTTTTCAAAGATACCTCGCCAACTGGTCCATTACTAGTGTCTGAATGCCACCAATAAAGAGACATTCCTTTGATTAAAACTTTTCTTCTTTTGTTTTTGTTTCAAAATTCACATAACTCTGGAAGGGGTAAGTAAAGGAAAAGTCAGTGTGAAAAAACAATTTTCACCTGCTTGACAATTTGCTCTGCATCCTGATGTTTTGAATACTGGCCTTTAGGCATTGCAAGATCCTGAATTAGTTTTGTTCTCTGTACTTCTGTTACTAAAGCAGGTTCCAGTTCTTAAATTACTGGGTTCTTGTGCTTCACAGCATATGTTTCACATGTATTTCTTTGCGTATATCAAACATCAATTAGTAGAATATTTTAAAATTAAGTTGCTGGATGAAACAGAGACTTGAGAATAGAGATCATTTTAAATTTTCACGTCAGTATTTTAAACAAAGCAGTTAAAGTATCTTGGTTAAAAGCACATGGTACCTTGAAAGTCAGCATCTGAATAAGAAACATCTTTTCAAATCCTTCTTGTGTTTTCATCTAATGATTCTTACTGTGGTGTAGTCTAGCTAATGAATTGTATCATTTAGTTCCAAGAGTCACAGTGGTTCTTAGGCCTTTTGAAATACTCCATGACAGATTTCAGACTGCATATGTGATGGCTGTTGGTTCCACACCCAAACTTGAAGTTGCAGAATATTCAAATTTTGAGAGATCTAATTCAGAGGATTAGAACTAATAATAGTTTATTATTATTATTTCTAATTATTATTACATGTAATTATTATTATTATCCTCAATACTATTCCTTATTTATTTTGGAAACACTTTGCATGATATTCAGTAAATGTGTAGTCCTAGGTTTTAATGTGGCAAAAAAATAGAGAATGGGGAGAGGCCTCTCTTGCTCTGGGTAACTGATGTTATGGAAATGCAATGCCAGCCAAGTTCAGCTACCTCAAGAGGAATGATGCCCAGTTCCACTCTTTTTTCATCTATTTTGATCATATTACCTAGGGTTTGAATGTTATTCATGTTATGACTATGACTTTCCCTGGGAAAATGGATGCCATCATTGGGTTTTTCTCTATATCAGTTGCATGCTTTTTTGCAAAGCAGCTGAAGTGAATCTGGTATAAGTGCAAAGCATCGTATGAAACTGCCCACTAATATTACGGTTCCAGGTGTGAAGTATTTTACGGCCTATAAAAATGTGCTCTCATGCTTTATTTAATTGGATCCTCCATTGACTCTGATAGTTGCGTGTTTCAATTTTAAAAATTTTCATCTTCTAGGTGATTAAACTGAGTTCAGAGAGCTGAAGTGATTTGCCCAAGATCACTTGCCTCTTAAGTGGCAGAGCTGGATCTTGATTACATGTCTTCTGATGGCTAATATTATTCTCTCTAACTGATAAAAACGTGTTTCTGAGTTGACCACCCTGACCATATGCTCTAGTAACTCTGCATTCTGCTTTCAACTTCTAAAGGGGATTGAAAGGCAGAAATGCCACATGAACTGATACTTCTCTAGATTATTAATAAGATGCTCCATACAATTTTGGCATCATAAAATAAGTGACAAAACTTTCAGAATTTCTGCAAGTACTTAATGTAGAACCATGGAGAATTTTAGTTTATGGAAGTTAGTCTGCTTGTCCTCTGTTTTACGGTGTCATTCTGCAGGGCCAGTTAAAGTGGATTTGGGCCTCAGTGGAGAAAATTGAGATTCTCTTAACAAGAGGGAGATTTTGTGCTGAAATGCAAATTGTCAGTCAATACCTCTTTATTGGGTTTCTGGGTCTCCCCAAAAGTGTGAGTTCTGTGCCAATATACATCAACATACAGGTATCATCAAGTTCTGATAATTTGTACCTGCTTCTCTCCTAATTTGTACCTTGGTTATCTCTGGTTCCAGGGACAGTGTATGCTAGGTGTGTTTTTGTATCCTAAAAGACCCAAACATTACTGCTTGTTGCTTCCCGTAGTATGCAAAGGAAATCTGCTTTGATTTACACCTGTAGTCGGTACTGCAGCACTTTCAGAATCCCTGACCTGTCCTAAGTCTTAATTCCAGAAGCTCCTTGTTCTTTGTGGCCGCCTGCTAGAGTGGACTGGCAGTGTTTTTTACTTCCAAGTAGACCACAGCTGCAGTGAACTGTTGCTCTTATGTTTCCCCTGTCTGTCACCAGCTTGTGGTCATTCATGTCAGCTCCCCAAACAGCAGCTGCTCAGGTCAGATGTTAGTGAGGTCAATAAAAATAATAAGAAAAATGAAACATTTAAAGGGTCCTTGAACTTCTCAAAATGAAACTGTTATGTAATCACAGATTCTTTTTTATGGCTCTCATTGGGCTGGAAATGATTCAATGTAGGAGCATAAAATTAAAACTATCAGACAAGCTGGGAGAGTTGGACAGAGCCTTTTGGTTAGAGGCTGTTTTCTCCCATTTTTAGAGTGAAAGGCTGCTCCCTACTCCTTTACATGTATCCACCTTGGGAGACTTATTTCTTTTACTTATGGTCATCTCTCGTGTCCTTCAAAAGTTACAAATAAGGTTACCAAAGTCAAATATCGACAGAGGACAATGGGTAACTTGAGTGAGCAGGGTTATCTGAACGGTGGCTGCAGTTAACTACAGAAGGCTGCCACACCCAAAACTGGCATTGAATCCTCTCATCCAGCAGACCAATGGCCCTTAGTAACGCAGGCCCTGTGTTGTCATATCTTCTGCTTTTTACTCAAATCAGAAGTTGGCTTTTACATTTTGTGTGTGTGTGCACGTGCGCTCAGACCAACCGGAACATATCTGTAATATCTGTGGGCCAGGGTTGCTGGTGTGCAACTTCTGGATTTTGCTTTTCTTCAGACTGTAACCTTATCATATAAAATCCCTTTCTGTTTTTCTATTTTCCCTTCTCCCATGGCCATACAGCAGTCATTGATTAAAAGTGCAACAGACAACTAATGTACACGCACTCTGGACAACATTCTGCCCTTTTCTCACTTATGTTTTTCTCATGCCTGCCTCTGCACATAGCCTAGTTTTACTTTTTAGGCATTTCCTGTTTTACCTTTGGCCTACCCAGATACCTCTCTCTCTGTGAGATCATGCCTAGAAAGTTCCTAGGTCTCAGACCTAGCAGCTGGTTAAATTTGCCTAGAGTAGCTGGAATTTTTAATCTGAATAAGCTTTTTCTCCACTCTGGAACGCAGAGCCTCTACCTGTTCCAGAACTCAGGGCATTTATCTCTGGTTTTCTCTTATTGTCAC
>NW_026652281.1:29861227-29918243 GCF_009828535.3 Hylobates moloch
GTCCTGAATAGTATTGCCTATGTTTTCTTCTAGGGTTTTTATGGTTTTAGGTCTAACATTTAAGTCTTTAATCAGTCTTGAATTAATTTTTGTATAAGGTGTAAGAAAGGGATCCAGTTTCAGCTTTCTGCATATGGCTAGCCAGTTTTCCCAGCACCATTTGTTAAATAGGGAATCCTTACCCCATTTCTTGTTTTTGTCAGGTTTGTCAAAGATCAGATAGTTGTAGATGTGTGGTATTATTTCTGAGGGCTCTGTTCTGTTCCATTGGTCTATATCTCTGTTTTGGTACTGGTATGCTGTTTTGGTTACTGTAGGCTTGTAGTATAGTTTGAAGTTAGGTAGCATGATGCCTCCAGCTTTGTTCTTTAGGCTTAGAATTGACTTGGCAATGTGGGCTCTTTTTTGGTTCCATATGAACTTTACAGTAGTTTTTTTGCATGAATTGGGTTAATTTGAAGACCTTGTCTTCAAGCTCTGAATTTCTTTCTTCTACTTGTTCAGTTCTACTGCTGAGGCTTTCCAGAGCATTTTACATTTCTATAAGTGTGTCCAATGTTTCCTGAAATTTTTATTTTTTCATTGTTCGATCTATTTCCTTGAATATTTCTCCCTTTACTTCTTGTAACTTTTTTTTTTTTTTTTTTTGGATTTCCTTGCGTTGGGCTTTGCCTTCCCCTGGTGCCTCCCTGATTAGTTTAATAACTGACCTCCTGAATTCCTTTTCAGGTAAATCAGGGATTTCTTCTTGGTTGAATCCATTGCTGGTGAGCTAGTGTGATTTTTGGGGGGTGTTAAAAAGCCTTGTTTTGTCATATTACCACAGTTGGTTTTCTGGTTCCTTCTCATTTGGGTAGGTTCTGTCAGAGAGAAGGTCTAGGGCTGAAGGCTGTTGTTCAGGTATTTTGTCCCATGTGATGTTCCCTTGATGTAGTACTCTTCCCATTTTCCTATGGATGTGGCTTCCTGAGAGCTGAGCTGCAGTGATTGTTACCTCTCTTCTGGGTCTAGCCACCCAGCAAGTCTACCAGGCTCTGGGCTGGTACCGGGGGTTGTCTGCATAGAGTCCTGTGGTGTGAACCATCTATGGGTCTCTCATCCATGGATACGAGTACCTGTTCTTGTGGAGGTGGCAGGGGGGTTAAATTGACTCTGTGAGGGTTCTTAACTTTTGGGCCTAATGTTTTCTTATTTTTCTAGTTTCTTGAGGTGCAACATGTTGGAGATTTTTCTTTTTTATGTAGGTATTTATTGCTATAAAATTTCCTCTGCTTTTGTTGCATCTCATAAGTTTTGGTGTGTTGTGTTTCCATTTTTTTCCCTCAAGATATTTTTAAAATTTTCTTTTAATTTCTTCATTGACCCATGGTTATTCAGGAACATGTTAATTTCCATGTTTTTGTAAATTTTCTGAAATTCTTCCTGTTTTAGACTTCTAGTTTCATACTATTTTGGTCAGAAAAGATGATTGATATTATTTCAGTCTTTTAAAAATTGTGAAGACTTATCTTGTGATCTAATATATAACCTATCTCACTTTTTCTTAATAGTGAGAAAGTTTTCTTACTTTTTCTTACTTTTTTTTTTACTTTTACCAGTGAATTTTATACTTTTCAGATGTTTTTGTATTGCTAATTGGCATTCTTTTCTTTTACCTTGAAGAACTACCTTTAGCATTTCTTTTAAGACATTTCTGTGGGTGATGAACTTCCTTAGCTGTTGTTTCTCTAAGGAAGTCTTTATCGCTCTTCCATCATTTTCTGAAGAACAGCTTTGTTGTGTACTGTTAGATATTGTATAGTGGAGTAGAGATTTTTTCCTTCAGCACTTTGAATATATCATACTAGTCTCTCCCAGACTGTCAAGTTTCTGTTGAGAAGTCTGTTGCCAGGGAATATTGGAATTCTCTCATATTTTTTTTTTTCAGATGGAGTCTTGCTCTGTCACCCAGGCTGGAGTGCAGTGGCATGATCTTGGCTCACTGCAAGCAGAATTCCCTTATATTCTATTATAAGAGAATGCTTCTTTTCTCTTGCTGCTTTCAGGATCCTTTCTTTATCTTTGCTTTTTGACAGTTTGATTATAATATGTCTTGAGGTAGCCCTGTTTTAATTGGATCTGATTAGAAACTTTTGACCTTTATGTACTTGGATATTTATATTTTTCTCCAGGTTTGGAATGTTTTATTCTATTATTTCTTTAAATAAGCTTTCCATGACTTTATTTTTCTCTTCTCCATCTTGACTCCTGTGACTTGAAAATGTGCTTTTTTGCATTATGCTAAGCAAAATTCTAGAAAAGGGAAAACTCTAATTACTGAAACTGACCAGTGGTTGGTAGGGCCCAGGAATGAGAAAGGGGATTGACCAAAAAAAAAGCATGAACAAACTTTTTGCAGTGGTAGAAATGTTTTTTTTTCGACTGGGTCTTGCTCTGTCACCCAGGCTGGAATTCAGTGGCATGATCACAGCTCACTGCAGCCTCTACTTCCCACGCTCAAGTGATCCTCCCACCTCAGCCTCCCACATAGCTGGGACCACAGACACATGCCACCATGCCTGGCTAATTTTTAAATTTTTTGCAAAGACAGGGTCTTGCCATTTTGCCCAGGCTTGTCTTGAACTTCTGGGCTCAAGCAATTCACCCACCTCAGACTCCCAAAGTTCTGGGATTATAGGTGTGAGCCACCATGCGCAGCCTGTTCTCTATCTTAATTGTGGTGGTGTTTACATGAATGCATACATTTCTTAAAGCTCATAGAACTGTATATTAAAATTAGTGAATTTTATTGTATGTAAATTGTTTTTCAATAAAGCTGATAAAATAAAACTAAGCATAATATAAAAGAAAAGTGCCGTTTCGATGTTATGCCATAAATTCTGTAAGATTCCTTCATTTCTTTTTATTCTTTATTCTTTTTTTCCCTTTGGCTGTATATTTTAAAAAATCCATCTTTGAGTTTATAGATTTTTCCTTTTGCTTGATCATTTCTGTTCTTGATACTGTTTATTTCATTTTTATATCTTTCATTGTATTTTTCACCTCTAGGATTTATGTTTGGTTTTTATTATTTTATATCTTTGTGAAATTTCTCATTCTGGTCATTTATTATTTTTCTCATTTTCTTGAATTGTTTCTCTGTATTTTATTGAAGTTTGCTGAACTTCCCTAAAACAGTTATTTTAAATTTTTTGTCAGGCAGTTTACATATCTCCATTTTAAGGGACAGTCTCTGGCACTTTATTTTGTTCATTTGGGTATGCCATGTTTCCTTGATTATTCTTGATGGCCATTTGTTGATATTTGCTCATTTAAAGAAGCAAGTACTTTTCCAGTGTTTGCAGACTAGCTTTTTCTGGCAAAGCCCTTCAACAGTAAGCCTATCCAGAGAGTCTGAGCAAGCTGTCTGGTGTGGTCCCTAAGCCCAGGACCACTATGGCTGATGAGGCACTGGGCTGGAACCTTGTGGTTGCTGAGGCTGGTGTGGAGGGATCTAGGGCATGTCCAAAGCCCATGGCTGAGGAGGCTGGCATAGCACTAGGTTGTGCCTGAAGCCTGTGGACACTGGGGCCTCTCTGCCACTGAGGGTTGCCTGAAGCCCAATGCTGATCTAATTGGCCAGTGGGTTTGTGGACTGGATATTGAACCCACCTCACTGGGGTTATAGGTTACCACCTGGCACTGGGACAGGTCTGGAGGCTTGGTTTGCAGGTACCAGACTGGAGTCTGGGGTCATGAGGATCTGCTCCGTGCTGGGTCTTACTGTGGTTGACCTCTTGTTATTGTCCAAGGTAAAGTCTTACCCTCACTTCCCTCTCTTTTCCGCATCTAGACAATATCTCTCCCGGTGTTGAGTTGGGAGAAGGGTGATGTGGTTAATGTAAAAGTGTCCTTTCTACCCTTTTCAATGCGTCTTTCTTATTAATTTCCTATAATCAGATACTGCAAAGTCTCCCTTGGTTTCCTTAGCAATTGTGAAGGTATTTTTGTGTGTGAATAGTTGTTTAAATTGATATTTCTATGAAGAAGTGATCACTGAAGAGTCCTGTTCTGCCATTCTGCTCTGGCTACTTCCCTACCCAGGAAATATAGAAAGTTTCCAGTACTTTTTAAGGCCCTTCAAAGAGCCCATCCCCCTTTCTTTGGTCTCTCAGTGGTAACCATTATGCTTAATTTTGTGTTTGTTATTATTTTGGTTTGTTTGAATATGTAAAAATTTGTTCAGTTTTGCAGGTTTTGAACTGTGTCTTTTTTTTTTTTTTTTTTTTTTGACGGAGTCTCACTCTGGCACCAGGCTGGAGTGCAGTGGTGCAATCTCGGCTCACTGCAACCTCCGACTCCCTGGTTCAAGCAATTCTCCTGCCTCAGCCTCCCGAGTAGCTGAGATTACAGACACATGCCACCGTGCCCAGCTAATTTTTGTGTTTTTAGTAGAGACGGGGTTTCACCATATTGGCCAGGATGGTCTCAATCTCCTGACTTCTTGATCCGCCTGCCTCAGCCTCCCAAAGTGCTGGGATTACAGGCACGAGCCACCGTGCCTGGCCTGAACTATGTAAGTTTTTATATTGTATGTATTTCTCTGACTTACAGTTTTCGTGAATTTACTAGTGTTTTGAGATTTATCTGTGTTGATGAGGCTACCTGTAGTTAATTATTTTGTATTTCTGTACAGTATTTCATTGATGAAAAATTCTACAATTTGTCTTCGCATCCACTATTGATGGATATTGAAGCCATTTCTTTATTTTCCCTGTTACAAATAATGTTATAATGAATTACTCTACAGGTCTTTTGCCGTGGCTAGTTAGGAGTAAACTGTATACAGATATGTGGTAGTAATTGCTAGATTATTATATATATATATATATACAGACACATACACACACACACGCACACACACATACATATGTAAAATATGTGATTTCCCATTTTGGGCAGCAGGGGCTTCAACTCTGCTGGCTGGCAATACAGAACCATATCATTCATCACTTTAAACAATGCCAAATTGTTTCCCAAAGCAATTGCAAACATTTTCACTCCCACTAATATATAAATATTTATTGCTTTACATCCTTGCTAACTTTTGGCATTTCTAGAATTTTTTTTATTTTTGCCTGTCTGATGGGCCTAAAATAATATTATTGTGTGGGTCTATTTTTATTTAATGATGTTCAGGTTGAGCATCTTTTCAGGTGCTTGTATTTCCTTTTCTATAAAGGTACTGTTCCTGTCTTGGCCTATTTCCTCACTTTTGTTTTGTATATTCTAGTATTGATGTATAAGTGTTCTCTGTGTATTCTAAATATGAATCCTTTGACAGTTCTATGTGTTACAAATTTTCTTTCAGTTTGTAGATTGTCCTTTTACCTGTCTATGGTATCTTTCTGATAATAGAAGTTCTTAATTTCTCTATTTAATTGAGTCAAATATGTTGAGCTTTTCCTTTATGAGTTGTGGTTGTGTGTGTGTGTGTGTGTGTGTGTGTGTGTGTGTGTGTGTTTTTAGAGAAATCCATCCACTGCCAAGATTATATTTTCCTTTTTATGGTACCTATTCCTATCTGATAAGTGTCTATCTACCTTGTTCTTCTTCTTTAGGAGCATCTTGACTATGTTTGACCTTTGCTTTTTTATATAAATTGCTTTTATGTTTTCTATTTTGTTAATTTCTCATCTATTTAAGTTCTATTTATATTTTGGAGTGTAGTTGGAGATATTTTTTAACCAAATTCTCAAGTCAAACGCTTAATTAATTTTGAGCTTTTCGTTTTTTCTAATAAAAGTCCTTAAAGCTATATAATTCTTTCCAAGTAACATATAGCTATATCATAATACTTTATGTAATAATTTGATATGTATAAATTTAAAGTTTTATGGTTTATTTTTACCTTATGTGTTATTCAAAAGTATGTTTTAAAAATTTCAAACTTATGCATTTTATTCTATTTATCACTCGGTTATTAACATCTAACATAAAGGCATCATGGTCTGAGAATATCCTCTGTATGAAAGCTTTGTGATAATAGATGTCCTGGTTTCATTTCTACTAATTTGTTTTGTGCTTTCTAGTTATCCTTTTCTGTATTTCTTTTTTTTTTCCTTTCTTATCTTCTTTTGGGGTGGTCGTCTTTTTTCTTCTTTCATTTTTCTTCTTCTTGAATCTAGCTTGAATATCATTCTAATTTTGTAGAGGTTAACCTAAATATGGATGTTTAGCATTGTCTAAAATGAATGTCTACTCTTCTCTAGAACAATACACTAATCCAAGGATGCTTTAATTTTGCTTATCTCCCATCTGATTCATACTCCATTGTTGGATGGTATTTTCTTTTAAACTTTCAGTTTAGACAATACTGTTGTTTTATACAATTATTTAGATTTGCCCACATATATGCCATGTTCTTTTTGAACTATTTCATTTTATATTTCAGACCTTCCTATTGGCATTGTTTTTTCTTTCTGCCTCAAGTACATCCTTTAGGATTTCCTTTCGAAAGTGTATATATAGGCAAACTCAGTTTTTGTTTGTCTAAAATAGCTATATTTCACCTGTGATTATTTCAAAGGAGTTTTAAATAAGGCACATAATTTTAGTTTGTGTTTCTATTCTCCTCTAGGAGAATTTTAAAGGTATTACTTCATTGTCTTCTGTTTTCTGTTGTTGGTATTGAAGAGTTTGCTATCAGTTTAATAGTAGGTCCCTTGTAAGTAATCTGTATTTTCTCTCTGGCTCAATTTTATATATTCTTTCTCTTTGCAGTCCCCAAGTTTCCCTATGATATTTCTCGATGTGGAGTAAAAAAAATTCTTATTTTTCTGGTAATTCAATACAATTCCTGAACCTGAGATTTATTGTCTTGTTTCAAATCTGGGAGATTCTCAACCATTCTCCCTTTGTATATTTTATCTCTCTTATTCTTCCTCTTTCCTGGCTGATATCTTAATAGATTATACTAGATTTTATCAGTCTGTCCTTCATACTTTTAAACATTTGATTGATTTTTTATTATTTTGTCTTTTTCTGCTATTGAAGTAGACATAAATGGAAAGATATCCCATGTTCATGAATTGGAAGTTAATCTGTAGATCATTTTGGGACATATTAACAATTCTTCCAATTCTTTTAATTGCTAAAATGTTTATACTACACAAAGCAATCTGCAGGTTCAATGCAACACCTATCAAAATTTGGATAATCTCTTCATATCTATCTTCTAGCTTGCAAATCTTCTCTTCAGCTGTGTCTAATGTGCCATTGATCTCATGTATAGATTTTAAGTTTTTAATTTTTTTTTATTTCTTAGTTTTGTTTTCTTCAGATTGTCTTCATTTATTTTATAGTAACTTTCTCTCATATTTAAGTGTCCTCTTTTACATCTTTAAACATTAAATGTACATATTTTATATCTGAGCTGTCAACTGAAGCTCAAAGTCTCTGGGCTAATTAGATATCCTCTGGATAAAAACCTCCCTCAGAACTCTCCTTACTTTCCTGGAGTCCAGCTTTCACTTATTATTTTTTTTTCCTCTGATGAGTCATTATTTCGTTGCCAGCTCAGTGATGAATTTTAAAAAAGCCTTTTAATATATTATTCAGTATTTTTTGGTTATCATCAGGCGGCTGGGTGGCTGTTTACAGTATCCATTCTACTGTACTGTTGGAAATTAAGTCCAGTTATTCTTGTTTTTAAAAATGAGGAAATTCAAGTCCAGAGAGGGCAAATTTCTGCCCCAGTTCACGGAACTTGAAGGTGTCAGGGTGGAGAATTGCTGACCCCATGCCCATTGCTCTTGTCATTTAATGGCTCTCTGAAGACTTTGTCCATTAAAAGGAATGTACATAATAAACATACAATTAGAGAAATCTCTTTCTACAAGATTTTAAAGCATTTTTTCCTATATTAAAAGGTTTTTTAGAAGCTAATTTTTGAACAATCTTTTATTAAGAAAACAGAATAAGCAGCAATAGTGTTTGACTTAGAAACTAACATAGCAGGAATTCACAAACAGCTAAGGAGGATCCAAGTCAATTTTGGGAAGCTTGAAAGTAGCTTTTAATTTTCAAATAACTAGACAAAAATCTTCAATATAATGTGTGATGGTCATTATGTAATTTTGATATTCATTCCTGGTAAATGAATAGCAAATTATACAGGTATATTTTTTAGTGTGCAAGTATTTTTTTAAACAAATAACATGGAGATAAATTTTGTGACTTTGAGGAGTACTTCATATTAAAGAATGTATTAGCGGACACTTTTAGTAAATTTCTGGGTTTAAGGCAAACTTTTATTTCCTTAGACAATTCTGTAAGAATTGATCAGAGCATATGAGGTGAGCAAAGGGGGATAGCCAGTTCCATATTCCTGATGTCTGGGTGCCAGTTGGTACAGTTGATATGGCTGATATAACCCTATAATATAAAAGGCAATTATAGGATAATTTGAGATGGGAACAGGTGAAGCTCACATAATTTGGAGCTGAGAAGAGATGAGAAAATGGCAGCTATTTCAAGCAGCACTGGCACTGTTACTGTGGTGTTTGTACAGGCATATCTCCTAATGTGATTTCATTATGCTCAGGTTAAAAACTTGGGCTTCAGATCAACAATGTGCAAATTTGGTTTATCATGTGAGTTCAGAAAAAAGATGACAGAATTCCAGCAGGAGAGCTTCAGCATTTGCCAAGAGCACAAGTAGAAAATTGTTCTTTTTGGATCTCTCACATAACAAAAACTCTGACTAGAAATATGAAGTTGTCTGTACTGAAGAATAAGGAATAGCTAATATTCCAAGAATACTCCTGAAACAATATTTTTCCTGGGTATGCATCTTTGTGTGATTATATATTTAAATATAAGATTCAGTCTCCATTTGCTGATTTTATCCCTTCAGTACTTTGTGATTTTTCAGTAATTGTCCTCAAAATGAATGAATTGCTGAGAAATACTCAATGCTAATACTACCCAGCCTTTCCTGTAATCACTGGCACTGCAAAGAATAGGGACCAAATACTACAGCCCGATTTGTCCTTGTCAGAAGAGCAACAATGCTTAGGCCCACAACCCAAGCTTATACATGACTCTAAAAAGAACAGTTTGTCAAGCGTTTCATTGGCACAAATTGAAATGAAATGAGGTTTTGGGCTCTTGAGGTCACTTTGCAACAGGAAGAACTCATTATCTAACTATACACAGAGGAAAATGCCTCACAATTGTATTTGCTTGTAAAGGATGAGTGCCCACACATAAAGCCAAAGTGGCAGAGGTCACTTAGAAGAAATAAACTACATGAAAGCAGAGACGCAAGTGCCCCTTAGTTATAGCCTCCTACTTTTTCTTCCTGCTTAGGGTTTCTTTGGGGGCGTATTGCTCAATGCACTGAGGGAAATACTTGCAGAGCTCTTTGTTATTTATGTAAAATCACTTGCACAAGCCTTGCTAGTTTGTCTGTTGAAAGCACAATGCAATCTTTTATGTCTTTCCTCGTTGGGGTAAGAGGAGTTTGTTCTCTCTGTATGTTCCATATTATTGTGAGGTGTATATTTTCTCATAAGACCACATTCTATTTTACGGCATTCTTCCTACTATGTGGAAAAGATGCAGTCTTGAATATTGAACAATTCATTTGGTGGTTACTGTTGCGGATTGGTTTCAGTTTAAGGAGCAGGGAGAAGGGAAGTATATGTTAAACACATCAATTCTGAGAATAAAAAATTTCAGTATATTTATAAATCACTTAGAACAGAGAGTTGATTTTTATGTTTTCAGTTGGTCTGAGTTGAGAAAGATAACAGAAATCAAAGTCATTTTTAATGAGAAAGAAAAATAGCATGGCTAAAGAGGATGAATTTAAATAGGGACAGATGTGTGGAAGTAGATATAGAGATATGCTCCGTTAATCCCTTCCCACCCTTCAACCTTTCCCAAACTCAGATATTTAGAAAAAATGACTAGAAAGGTTTGCATATCAAGTCCAGTGGCCATTTTTCACTCCTGTTCATTTCCTGTAATCCAGTCAAGTCTCCAAGACTTTTAAGTTTTTTCAAAGTTCTTTTCAATAATGTGGCCTCCCATTTGTCCCTTTTCTCATCTTTTTATGGCTACCATCCTTGACATGGATTGCAGTGAATCTGTAGATTGCTTTGGATAGTATGGATATTTTAACAATATTAAGTCTTCCAATTTAAGAATGTGAGATATCTTCCCATTTACTTTTGTCTTTTAAAATTTCTTCCAGCAGCATTTTTTTTGTGGTTTTCAAGTATTGTTACATAGTAGCTTAGTACATTCTGTGTGTTGTAGGTTTTTTTGGGTGGTGGGTGGTTTTAGACATGTTGATGGTGCCCTTCCTGGAGATACAGGATACATGAAGAGAGCAGAACGCAGGGCATAGCCAGGAACATTAACCCAGAACTGGCCCTGTTGAATTTCATATGCTAGTATGGCAAGTTCAAATGTACTTGGAAGCAGATATCTGGAGCTAGACATTGATGATGGATAAAACCATAAGAATGGATAAAGATCTTTGGAGAATGTATATACAGAAAAAGAGAAAAAAATCATTTTTTTATGTTCATTATCCCCAGTAACTAAACTATTTAAATGAGACAGTGTCCCAGCCTGCTAACCCTACTTCTACTTTGAGTGCAAGCCACAGCAGCCAAGAGGAAAGGAGGAGAGAGAACATTAAAGAGAGAATTCAGACAAGTAGTACCATGTATTAAGGTGGCAAAAGTACGAATACCTGCTTATTGCCTCCTTCTAGCTGCCTGAAGACCATATTTAGCAATGATGTTTTATTTAGTAAGATCTCATTCTAAAGCCTGTAAGTCATGTGACTCTTCTCATTTTTTTTCAATGACAGAAATAACTGTTGGCTTTGAAAGTTTGGGAGGAAGAGATTGAGATCTCCTTCTCCTTGTTTAATAATCTTCTCATTATTTTCTCTGGTCTCCAATTCATTCGATGGGCCCAAATAATTTCATTAAGGGCTTTTTTTTTTTTGTCTAATGGGTTCCAGTCTCTTTGTAATACCAGCTGATATGTTCTGACTCTGTGTCCCCACCCAAATTTCATTTTGAATTGTACTCCCATAATTCCCACATGTTGTGGTAGGACCACAGTGGGTGATAATTGAATCATGGGGGAAGTTTCCCCCATACTGTTCTCATGGTAGTGAGTAAGTCTCACAAGATCTGATGGTTTTTTCAGGAGTTTCCACTTTTGTGTATTTCTCATTCTTTCTTTGCCTGCTGCCATCCATGTAAGATGGAACTTGCTCTTCCTTGCCTTCCGCCATGATTGTTAGGCTTCCCCAGCCACATGGAACTAAAAGCCCAATTAAAAATTGCCCAGTCTAGGGTATGTCTTTATCAGTAGTGTGAAAGTGGACTAATACAGTAAATTGGTACTGAGAGTGGAGTGTTGCTGAAAAGATACCCAAAAATGTGGAAGTGACTTTAGAACTGGGTAACGGGAAGAGGTTGCAACAGTTTAGAGGGATCAGAAGAAGACAGGAAAATGTGGGAAAGTTTGGAACTTCCTAGAGACTTGTTGAATGGCTTTGCCCAAAATGCTGATAGCCATATGGACAATAAGGTCCAGGCTGAGATGGTCTCAAATGGAGATGAAGAACTTGTTGGGAACTGGAGCAAAGGTGACTTTTGTTATGTTTTTAGCAAAGAGACTGGTGACATTTTGCCCCTGCCCTAGAGATATGTAGAACTTTGAACTTGAGATAGATGATTTAGGGTATCTGGCAGAAGAAATTTCTAAGCAGCAACACATTCAAGAGGTGACTTGGGTGCTGTTAAAAAGCATTCAGTTTTAAAAGGGAAACAGAGCATAAAAGTGTGAAAAATTTGCAGCCTGACAATGTGATAGAAAAGAAAATCCCATTTTCTCAGGAGAAATTGAAGCCAAGCCTGCTGCAGAAATTTGCATAAGTAATGAGGACCCAAATGTTAATCCCCAAGACAATGGGGAAAATGTCTCCAAGGCATGTCAGAAGTCTTCACGGCAGCCCCTCCCATCACAGGCCTGGAAGCCTAGGAGGACAAAGTAGTTTCATGGGCCTGGCCCAGGGTCTTCAAGTTGTGGGCAGCCTAGGGAGTTGGTGCCCTGCATCCCAGCTGCTCCAGCCTTGGCTGAAAGGGGCCAACACAGAGCTCAGGGCATGGCTTCAGGTGGTTCAAGACATGAGCCTTGGCAGCTTCCATGTGGTGTTGAGCCTGCAGGTGCACAGAAGTCAAGAATTGAGTTTTGGGAGCCTCTGCCTAGATTTCAGAAGATGTATGGAAATGCCTGGATACCCAGGCAGAAGTTTGCTGCAGGGGCAGGGCTCTCATGGAGAACCTCTGCTAGGGTGGTGCAGAAGGGAAATGTGGGGTCAGAGCCCCCACACAGAGTCCCTACTGGGGCACTGCCTAGTGGAGCTGTGGGAATAGGTCCACAGTCCTCCAGACCCAAGAATGGTAAATCCACTGACAGTTTGCACCTTGCACCTGGACAAGCCTCAGACACTGAATGCCAGCACATGAAAGCAGCTAGGAGGGATGCTGTACCCTGCAAAGCCACAGGGGTAGAGCTGCCAAGACCATGGGAACCCACCTCTTGCATCAGTGTGACCTGGATGTGAGACATGGAGTCAAAGGATATCATTTCAGAGCTTTAAGGTTTGACTGCCCCACTGGATTTGGACTTGCATGGGCCTTGTAGCCCCTCTGTTTTGGCCAATTTCTCCCATTTGGAATAGTTGTATTTATCCAATGTCTGTACCCTCATTGTATCTAGTAAATAACTAGCTTACTTTTGATTTTATAGGCCCATAGGTGGAAGGGACTTGCCTTGTCTCAGATGAGACTTTTGAGTTAATGCTGAAATGAGTTAAGACTTTGAGGGACTGTCGGGAAGGCATGATTGGTTTTGAAACATGAGGACATGAGATTTGGCAGGGGCCAGGGGCAGAATGATATGGTTTGGCTCTGTGTCCCCACCCAATTCATATCTTGAATTGTACTCCCATAATTCCCATGTGTTGTGGGAGGGACCCAGTGGGAGATAATTGAATCATGGGGGCTGTTTTTCCTATACTGTTCTCGTGGTAGTAAGTCTCATGAAATCTGGTTTGATCAGTGGTTTCTGCTTTTGTGTCTTTCTCATTCTCTCTTTGCCTGATGCCATCCACGTAAGACGGACTTGCTCCCCCTTGCCTTCCACCATGAGTGCGAGGCTTTCCAGCCACATGGAACTATAAGTCCAATTAAACCTCTTTCTTTTGTAAATTGCCCCATCTGAGGTAAATTGCCTTATCTTTATCGGCAGTGTGAAAATGACTAATACATCATGTAAAACATTAAAAGTGGAAGAGATTCTCTCTAGTGTAGAATGATTTAGATGTGATTTGGCATTGAAGGATCCTGGACTGAGTGTGTAGGCAGCTCCCTCATTCAGTCAGTGATGTGAGAGATGACTACACAGAGAATGAGTCCCTTCAGCTCCCCCTCACCCCTCCTTCCAAAGGAATGGTGGAATTTCTTAATTCTTAGCATTTTTTTGGTTCAATTCTTAGCCCTTTACACTGTTTTCCAATGATTCAGATGTGAATTCAATGTGAAGGGCATGAAAGAGATGTGACCATGGTAATCATTTTTCTCATAGTACTTATAATTATGGAATATTATGTTGTATATCTATTTGTTATTATAATGTAACCTCCATAAAGCCGGGACTTTACTTGTTTTGTTTACTACTTCATTATTTGACCACCCCACTGGATTTGGACTTGCATGGGCAGGGTTGAGAGTGGTGCCTAGTATTCAACAGTCATTCATTGAAGAGTTATGGTTAGACTACGTATTGGATATGGGCTCATTTTTGGTTTGGAAAATATGGTAACTGTGGCCATGTGATCTTGCATTAAACACATTTTAATAATTTATAGTTGCTTTGATGATGTTTTCCTAATGTCTTCCTAATGTCTACCATTGGTTCTTGGGTCTGCCATTTGATACTGCTATCAGATGTGAAAAGGTAGCTATGTCTTTTTGGCAAGTTTGATTTAAACCTCTAATTCATTCTTACTTGCGTGGCCTACAGAGAGAACTTGGTAATTGACAGTTGTATTCAAGTCTTGAAAGAACTCAGAGAGCTGGTGATTAGGAGTGCCTTCTAGCTGTCACTTTGATTTCAGTGGGATTGTACTTCAGTGCTTTGCCTAGGAGCACTAGGAGAGAGAGTTTTCCTTTACAGAATCCCTGTAGTAAAACTTCACCAGCATGAAAAAAAAAAAAAAGACACCCACTGACTTACTTTTCATCTGGAATTAATGTGATCAGCAATGTCTAAAGAAGGTAGATAAGGCATGTTTTCATTTCAATGAAATCAAAATTTTCAAAGCTTTTGAGCTGCTAATCCTTCTCCCTCATTTTTGCTACTTTTTCCTCTTTACTCCAATGCAATCTCTGCATCAAAGCTACATCACTGACATGACCAGAACAATCAGAGGCACGGTGAACATGCGATGTATGATGACCGAAAACCATTACTCCACAAAGCAGCAGCAGATCTAGGATAGGGTTTGCAGTAGTGCCCCATCCTGATTACCAGCACACCAGGAAATGGCATGAAAGGTGACATGTTGGATTATCCAGGGGCTCCTGGCAGCCATGGAACTTGGAACTGTATACTCTTTAATGAGAGGCAAAACCTTTTTTTTTTTTTAAAGTCACATGCCAGAAAATGGAGGGGACGTTACTGTTTTTTCTGTGGTTAAGACCAGTTTCCATTTATACTTTCACGGTTTTTGGATATAGCTTTACATTGACAACTAAGAGCAGTGCAGCTGAAAGGCTAGAAGGTGGGAAAATGCTCCGAGAATCACGTGCTCTAGATTGCTAATTAGGTTAATTTTAGGCAGTGTCGCATGTTTGTAAATAAAATACTGTTATAGTAGAAGAGGTGGCTATAATCTTCTAGCAGGAACAGGCAAACCAAAGTATTATATTGGGAATGCATAGTTGTTTAAATCAACATTAGGCAATTTTGGTCTTCTATATTGTGGAAACTGGGCTCACTATCTAAAATGAGAATACTAACAGAGTGAAAGAAAATGCTAATTCAGAAAATATTTTAGCCTGTGCATTGTAGAAAATAATCTTTTAGAAAAGTAGCTTGTTTTTAAAAGAATAGGTTAGGGGGACAACCTCTCACTAAATTAAAAAAAAAAAAAAGCATAGTTTTCAGCTGGGAGCGCCAAAGAGGGAGCTTGCTCTGCAGACTTCCTTAGTTTCTCTTCTAATTTTCAGTTCTGGGCCTCAGGAAATCTTAACCTGTTGCTGTACCACTGACTTGTCATGCCACTGACAATACTTTGAAAAAGGAGAGAGAGATGGAGTTAGGAGGGATTCTATTAATATAAGATCTATTCCCTACAGGCAGAAAGCAGATGGCTTTGTCTTGTTTACTTAAAATTCTGTATGGCAGTTTGGAGGCAAAATCTTTATTTCAGCCATCTTCCCAATGAAAAGCCAGGCCTAAGTAAGAGAGGATGTATAGGTTGTGGTAGGAGTCTTAGGGTAAGGAGGTAGTAATGTTTAACCATAGGAGACAGCTGAGTGGAGCAATTGGGAGAGGAGGTTCTGATGTCATTCTGCTTGTGTTTGTATCCTCACTATGGGTCCTTGGGTCCTTGGGCAAGTTAGATGGTGTCCCAGGTTGGATTTTCCAGAAAGCAGACTCTGAGATGAGTTTAGTTTGCATGTCATTTATTTGGGAATATCCTTGGCCCAATATCTAAGGGAAGGGGAGGACTAAGCAAGATTGGGTAAAGGGCTAGTCGAGTGGCCATGCAGTGGGGCTCTGGAGCTAGAATGACCCTACAGAATTATTCCAAGTTGAGTGGAATTACCCCCATACTGATCAGTCACTGGAATTGGGTGACTGTGGAAAGGGGTGTGACTGTGAACAAGGGCACTTTGCAGCTGAAGCATTATGGAGGGTAGGGAACCAAAGGCTCTCCATCAGCCATGTTTCCATCTGCTGCTGGAGCAGCAGGTTTTTCAGGGAAGGGGGATCTGGCTGCATAAGCATCCACACTTAGCTTCTCTGGGCCTTAGTTTCTGAAGCATATTTTATTGAGAACTAAATGAGATGATACACGTAAAGTGCTTAGAGCTGTGCCTGACATGGAGTAAATATTTAGTGATCACTGTGTACCAAGCACAGGTGAAATTATTTGCCCAGGTCTCATAGGCGGTAAGTAGTGGCCTTGGAACTGAGATCTGACTCACTCCAGTCTGTTTTTAGTCACTATGTTAAATATCTTAACATGCTAGAATTCACATCAGTTCGAAAAGGTTTACTTCAGCCTTGTTTGCTCAGTGAATGCATCTCACATAAGAAAGGCCTCCCTAGCCAAGCCTGGCTGCAGGAACTCTCCTTCCCATTGCTGGGCAACAGTGTGTTCTTCCCCTTTCCTTCTTCTCTCTTGACGGACCTCTCCTCCCACCTGTCGCCCCCTTCTCTGGCTTCCTACTGACCTCTAGTGATTGGCTTCGGCATGATTTGGAGCAGGAAGCTGACCTAAGTAGCAAGGATGGAAGGAGGGAGGAGAAGTGAAAACCCTGGACTGCTCTTCCAGTCTCCAGGCCCACAGCACGCTGCCTCTCTCCTGCTATTCCCCATATCCACTTGCCAAGGCTTGATTCTTTACATTTAGTGTCCTATATTAGGTCCCAAAATGAAATGCCCAGAGTATTCTTTATGGAGTGAGCTATTATCTGAACCTTAGATAAATTTTACTTTAGTATTTTGTGTGTGCATGTGTGTGTGTTTGTGTGTGCTTTTGTATGAAAAGATCTACCTTTCAGACCTTCTATAGGAAAATCTTTTCCTATCTCCCCAAACTGACATATAAATGAATAAGTTGAACACAGGCTATCTGTAAGTTGTGGCTTCCTCTATTTTCTTCCTCCTTGAACTACATGTTGAAGAGCCAATGAGATTTATTTTTTGTTTATTATTTTTTCTTCATGCATGCGTTGATGAAAAAACATTTGTAAATAAATTATCATATGGATTGTATTCTAAGGAATGCCATGAAGTAAAAGGAGCTGTATTTTCAAGGAGCTTACAGCCTGGGTCAGGGCTGTATGACACGAAAAGAAGTAGGGTTTAACTTGATGGAATACTTAGTTCTGGATTTGCAGCACAAACTTAAAACTGAACATTTTCAATTATTGATATTAAATGCAACTATATACATTCTACAGATAAGTGAGCAATAGGAATGTAGATCATTTGTGATAGCCAAGTGGACAACTCAATGATGAAATTTACTAGCTGTTATCATTCCTACCAAAGCCTTCTCTTCATGACTTTCTGGTTCTCATTCATCTCACAGTACTAGCAGGGAGAGGGCCAAAATTCTCTGGCCTTTACTATCTTTTCATTTACTCTTCGACAGGGGAGGAAGAGTGACTTAGTTTCATTGGTATGTTTGGAAACAGATAATGGACATGGGCTTCTAATCTGTCTTTTCTTTTTAGGCACAGACCTGCCTATAGACAGCCTGAGTTCTCCAACCAGGGGAAAGCAGTTCCTAGAACTGCGTATATGCATCTGTCTAAGAGTGAAGTTCAGGTATGTAAAACTCATTGACTCACAAATATAAATCACATTCTCCAATATCAGCTTAATCAGTAAAATGGTGATACTGTGTTTTGGATTCCACCTGTTTTATTCTTGTGTTATTCCTTAATTGATTCAAAGCCTAGGTGAGGATTAGGTATGTCATTTATCAATCTCCACTCATTGCTAAAGATTAGACGTTAGTGTTTCCTAGGGCATTAAGTCCATACCCAGACCACTTCACGCTAGATGGAATAGCATTTATTTTTCACAATTCATCATTGTAAGTGAGTGTGTGAGGTGTGTGTGTGTGTGTGTGCTTCTTCTGAAGAGAAACTCTTGGGAGACAAGAATTAGGTAGAAATTGCCTATTTGGGTAGGCCCTCTTCAGTTCAACTAAACAAATCCTTATTAAGCCCTAAGATGGGCTAGATGGTGCACCACACGCAGGGCATAGGCATTAATAGGACATATCCAAGGAGCTTTGGGTCCTACTAAATATAGTGTCACCAGGGAGGGCAACCCAGGGGTCAGCGTGGAAGAGCAATTGTTCCTTTTCTCTATTTATAATACTGTTACTGAAGGAGCAGTGCTTGACTTAGGCTGTAGGACTGAGCTTCATCCTGCTAATAAGATTAGTGAAAGGTTATCTGCTGCTCTTCTCCTCATGCCAAGTTTCGTATAGTGGTTCAAGTCATTATATTAATTACACAGAGCAGTATAGATAAGAGAGACTATGTGCCCTGGAGCTTGACTGACTAGATTTGTCTCCTTGCTTTCTAGCTGTGTAACTTTGGGAAAGTTGTTTAACTCTTCTGTGTTTCAGATTCCTCATAGAAGAAACAGGGATGATAATAGTACCTGCGTGGTAGCATTATGCTGAAGATAAGTGAGTTAATACAAACAGAGTGCTGAGAACACAGAGCGGTTCTCAATAGGTGTTAGCTCCTGTTATTATTAACTATTATCAGTAATTGGCATGTGGCATGGAAATGGGAAGGAGGGATGATGAAAAAGAGAAGATATACTGGAAAGACAAAAAGGGTAGCTCTTCACAGCTCATTGGAAGGCTTTTGGTCTAAAACTTTCATAAGTCATGGTGGGAACAGATAAAATAGCAGAAATGGCTTCCGCATGCAGAGAGCAAAATCAATTACTGACCAACGTGTTCATTTTACCCCAAGTTTTTGTTTTCCATCTACTTGTCATAGCAGGAAAGCTTGCTGTCTGTCATCAGTGTCAATGTGTGGCAGGGAGAGGTAGAGTGTTTTGCAGCTTTCACCAAATCCTACTTGTTTTGGGTGAGCAGTGAGATAGGAAGCCAAGCCCTAGTGTTTTTTTATTCACTTGAGAGCTGTAGACATTTATTTCAAATGCTCATTCTGACTGTGTTTGAAAAGTTGGACAAAATGCTTATCAGTGAATTTAAAAAGCATTTATTAAATACCACTGGGTACGTAGATGAATTCTAGGAACTTGCATAGTTACTGTAGAGTTTAACCTCATAAAAATCATTTGAGGGGATTACCCTGACTGGGTCATTACATATGGTTTGCATGTATGAAAGTATCAACTGGGCATGGTGGCTCATGCCTATAAGCCTAATAACTAAGGAGACTGAAAAGGGGTGATCCCTTAAGGCTGGGAGTTCAAGGCTGCAGTCAGCTATGATTGCACCACTGCACTCCAGCCTGGGTGATGGAGTAAGACTGTGTCTCTTAAGAAAAATCACATGTATCCCATAAGTACTCAAAAATATGTACATTTGTTATGTATCAATTTTAAAAAGAAGGTTTTTTAAGCATATAGATTTTTCTTTGATACCTAGTTAGGAAAAATTAAAAGTAGCCTATCTATCCTAAACCCCTCCAAAGGTCATTTGAGGTAAATACTGTTATTTTGGTTTTCTAGATGAGGAAATTAAAGTTTAGGCAGTTAATGTGTTTTTCCAAAGACATTGAAATAGAGCTTGCTGGAATTTGAGTTCAGGTCTTCTGAAAATGTATTAAAATTTACACAGATTTATTGAGATCATTAGCAAATTGTCTACTCCCTTTATGAACTTTATGAAATTTTGAAGTACAGAAAATCATAAAGAATAAAATAAAAATCATCTATAATATCACAACTCAGAAATAGCTACTGTTTAAATTTTGGAGTGTTTTTATCTAATTTTAATGCATAGGTATATGTCCTTTTTTTCTCCAAAGAAAACTTCTGCTATCTATGTTATTTAAAACCCCCGCTTTAAACAATATGTTATGAGGACTTTTTATATTCTTAAATAGTCTTGCAAAACCTGATTTTAAATTGCTGCTTTTCATCATGGGGATAAAAATTCCTTATTATTCATATTTATGTTTTAAATTTTCCCCTGTCTTAAACAATAATGCACTCAACATCTTTGTTCATAATTCTTTTTGCATATCTCTAATTATTCCCTTAGATTTCCAGAAGAATAATTACTGCATAAGAGGTTGTTCCACTTATTGATTGCTGTTTAACAAACTCACCCCAAACTTAGTGACATAAAACAACTACCACTTTATTATGCCCATGGATACTGTGGGTTAAGAATTCAGAAAGAACACAGTAGGGATGGTTGTCCTCTGCTCCATGATGCTGGGACCTCAGCTGATAAGATGCCAAGACTGGGCTTAGCTAGGACTGTCAACTGTTGTTCCTAGATATGGCGTCTCTGTATAATTGTACTTAGGCAATGGCTCAGGGCTCCAAGAGTGAGGAGTCCAGTGGTGTGAGGCAGAGGTTCATGGGCTGTGTTAACTAACCTTAGAGGTCTTGTGGTATCACTTTTGCCATACTCTGTTGGTCAAGGCAGTCACAATCACACCTCAGTTCATAAGGAAGGGATGCAGACGCCACTACTTAATATGAAGAGGACCAAAGAATTTATAGCCGTGTTTTAAAACTACCACAGAGGATATAAACCACTTTCAGGATTTTGACATACATTATCAAGATGCCCCCAGAAATGTAAAAATCAACACTTCTTCCAATGGTGGCTGATAGTACACTCTCACCTATACTGGATGTTATAACTTTGAGAGATACTTGTTAATTTGATAGGTAAAAGATAGCATATCTTGTCCTTTTAATTTTCAATTATTTGAGCACTAGTGAGATTTTACATGAATTTTTGTTCACTTGTCAAAATTTTATGTGGATTTTCTATTTTTTGCTTATTTCTCCGTTAGAGTAGTCATCTTTTTCTCATTAATTGGTAGGTGTTGTTTACATAGTAAGACTAAGTCAGGTGTTCTGACTTAAATTGAATTATTTCACCACTACCCTTTAGCAGCTCTAATCAATATACATTTTTAGTACTAATGATGTATAAGGTACTCTTAACTTGTAATCCCAATTCTGCCTTTTCCAAACTGTGTGACTTGGACAATTTAATAAAGCCTCTGGACCTTTGTTTCCTCCCCTGTGATAGTGGTTAATATTATTCCCATTTCATTGGTTATTGTGAGTACTCAGTAATGTCCATGCAAATGCTTCAAAGAAGGCTTATTACAAGCAAAGTGTCCAATAAATGTTAGTGGTTATTCTTCATATTATTGCTGTCACCAAACCTGGATATTTGTGAGTATTTTAGCAATTATCTAATTATTGCCCAATTTGCAACTATATGAATCTGCTAGTCATGTCAAAATCATCTGGCTTTTGAATTTGAAAAAGCTGTGGTTGTTCTGAAAAAAGTTTTATCTCTTGCTTATTATTATAACTTGGTTCTCAAGTTTCCCAAAGAGGTAAGTCACTTACAACGCAGGGTGGGCTGGAGAACATGGTCGTAGGGGCAACTTAGTTAATGGATGAGACACTTGGCAGTAATCACTACCCTCAATTGCCTTGCCAAAATAATTAGAAAGACAGGAGGAAATAACTCATTTCTTTGTGAAACTCCTGAGACAAAACTAAATTTGATGGCATTTCCTCTGCCTCTTTGATTTTTTTTCCATTCAATCACGCTGATCGAGCACAGAATCAAGACTTATAGAGCACATTGTAGAGTAACAATGATGAAAGAAAAATAAAATGGTCTTCTTTAGAACGATAAATCCCAAAGGGCTTGCCTTGCTTTGACTTGGGAGAGGCTGTTGAAACAAAAGGCCAGGGGACTGGGTCTGAAAGGAACCTAGGTAGGGCTCAGCCCCCAAGCTGGAATTACCTAGAATTGTGTGCCTTCTTCCCAATGTGGAATAGCCTCCCTGAGCTCCTTCCTTATGGAGCCTCATGGTGGTAGTGTTGGAGCACCATGCATTGATGTATGGAAGTAGTGGGGTGGGGCCTGGCTGGCTCCATCCCCACCACCCTGGGAGCATTGAACATTTGTTGTCTCCAAAGAGGGCTTCCCTGGCCTCCAGCCCAGCTGTCCCTTTGTGATAACTGCCATTGCTAATATTCTGGTGATGAGCCACTTTGGTTCCTGCCTCACCGCTTCTCATCACTCTGTGAAATATGAGTTGGGGGAGTTTTCTGTGACAAATGGCTGCTCGACTGAGTCCCTATTCAGGCATCTGGTATCAGCGCTTGCCGCAGACAACCTTTTCAGCCCTACCAGCCAGACAGTGACAGATTCAGCCTCCTGCTCAGACTGTCAGGGGAGTCTCCCTTTCAGGCCCGGGCTTGTCACAGGAACGCCTGGCCAAATCCTGCCAGGGCTCTGGGCTGCACCTGTGATTCCAAATGTCAGTGGGCTTGAGAGCCAGGCACTTTCCACCTCTCTTCCTGTCAAGGTCAGCTGGCTGTGATGAGGGAGGGGGAGCTCCTGAGTCCAGGCTGGCCTGTCTCTTTTGTCCTTTGCCCTGCATCGGAAGACAGATTTTTCAATACCAAGGGTCCCTGGACTTGTCAAAGAAAGCATTGATGAGATCTTGGGTAAAATTTCTCCCTGGAGATCATTAGTCCAGGCAAATTTACTTCTCTGAAATGTCCTTTCCAAGTTCTCCTTAGCTTTATTTTGTTGGTGTTTGTTGAATACAAAGTGAAGGAGAACAAAACCAGTTATGGGTGGTAATGAAGAAGTGGCTCACGTTCGTGACCACTTTTGAGATTCTGCCAGGGTCAGCCATGTGGTGATCATCATGATGATTTATAAATCAGAAGTTACAAGCTGATGGTCCATGGACTGAATATGGCATAAATGATTCTTATTTGGCCTACAGGGTGTGTTTATTTTTAATCGAACTTGATGCTAATGTTTAGAATTCAGAAAATTTCACAAACAACTTCTGGCTTCTCCTCAAAAACTAAAAGCTCTAGCATCACTGGGCTTGCATCCTTGCATGGAGACAGTTGGGGTAAACCAAGTTGTTGCCACTGCTTGCTTTACAGTTTGCCATCATCCTCATCTTTTCCTACTGTTATGCCCACGCTGCTTCTCTTATTTCTATTACAGAGATGATCCCTGTAGATATTTGAGTTGGTGATCCCTGGCACAAACACTGTGCTTCATTTCTGCCCTCAATCTTGAATGAACTTTATAGTAAGTTCACTCCCTCCATCCCACCACTACTAGGATTTTCAAGATTTAAATGCAGTAAATAACAGGAAAGAAGAAAAATTGTGGATTTGCTGATATGTGAGGACTGTAGTTCAGCATTGCTAACTCTTAGCTCTTGACCTTAGACAAATGTTCCATAAGTGATAAACCTCATGACAAGTTTTGGTGTTGCTACTGAGAGGGGAAAAGAAACACATTAGTTAAGACCCATTACATTATCTCATTTGAAATCTTTATAAAAACCCATCCAGGTCAATGGTATGGTTTCTTTTCTACAAACAAGGAAATGGGGATTAGAGTTAAGAAAACTTCTCAATTTTTTAAAGCTGAAAGTTAAGGGAACCAGGACTCATATTTATTCCAAAGTCCTTGCTGTTCTCCACAGCAAACTGCTCCACTCAATGGAATTCCGTGACATCTATTTAGGCTTAAATTCAGGTATTGCTAAAGAGGCAAAGTGTACCAGCCTCATTAAACAGACTGCATTTGGACTTTAGCATCTTTTATAATTAAGGAAAAATAAAAAGCTGTACTTATCATGAGGACTTGTTTTTCTTAAGATAATTTTTTTAACCTACATGATTTTCAGATCAAATGGTGCTTTATTGATTTCAACAATGAAAATAAGAGCAAACTTTTATAGAGCACTTACTATGTACTCATATATTACTTTATTTAACTCTCTCAGCAACCATCTTGGGCAGGTGCAGTTATTATCCATATTTTAAGAATGAGGAAACTGAGGCACAGAGAGATAATGCTGAGAGACGTGAACAGACTGCTTGACAAACTAGCTATTAGGTAGATTGAGATCATAACTGTAAAGGCAGCTTATGTTTCCAACTTTCTGACCAATTTCTGGTGAATATTGACCAAGATATCAGAGATACTCTAGCCATTGTCTTTCTGCAGTCTATACTTAGCATTCGCCTGTTATCCAAGGTCGTGCTGGAAAAACCCCTGGAGGACTGGTTTGCCCAAATAGAAATCTTAAAAGTATTTCCATAAATGACAATTTAGGAAGGCCGTTAGTAGTCCTAATTTCTGTAAATGCACTTTTTTTCAAAGTGATCAATATGTGCTATAGAAATTATCTGAATTTTCATATACAATGAGTTCTATTGACTGTGAGAAAAAGTTTTGGATGCTCTAACTCCACTGTGTTAGGTTTGCTGTTTTAAATTCGCATAGGTGGGGTTAGTTTAAATATTTGAATGAAAAGCATTTCTCTATCCTTACCACTGAGGGACCATAAGGGGTCACATTGCCCTGCCTGAATTGGAGAAGTCACCTCAAATAGATGGGCAGAACTAGTTCCTGATGCCTGTTTTTGAAAAAGAGTTCCTTGTCGCAATTTTCTCTTAGCAATTGCAGTTTGGCCTATGTCTTATGGAGACCAGGATCCAGTGACTGCTCTAGCCCTTGACTGTCAGAGAGAGCATGTAAGCAACAGTTATATCATCCTGCTTTTTCTGTCACTCCTTCTCGCATTTCTGGACCAATCTGAGTTCTAAGAGGTGTCCATAATGCTTGGGTGCATACAGCCATATCATTGGCTACTGTACATTCCTTTGTAGGAACCAAAGTGTCCTTGTTTTGGGGGTAATTAGGTAGAAAACAACCTGAACAATTCATGGCTAAAGCTTATAAACCTCTCACTACAGATCTGACTGGCAGCATCTGATATACTATCCTTCTCTTCTCCTCTTAAGAGACATAATGGATTAGAATCAGCAGAAAAGCTACACTTGCACTAAATCTCATCTTTAGAAAAACTATGCTTACTTTAGGTCCCATCTCAGCTGGTTTAGTGAAAGCCAGGGCTGAACTCTGTACTTTTTGAACTATTACCTGCCATGTTTCCTGTTCGACTTTTCAGTGTTCCCAGGATTAGTCTTGGGCTTTTTGTTCTTGCTTCCTTTCTATTCCCTCTCAGGATGATTTTATTTAAAATCTGTAGCTGTCTCTTAAAGGTGTTGACTCTTAAAGAAGACAACCTCAGATTGTGTGTGTCCCCTGACCTGGAGTCCTATATACTCTCTGCTGGTAGAACCCATCCCTTTGGATGTTCCTTTGGCTTCACAAAATCAACAGGCTTTAAACTAAGCTTATTACCTGCCTTACTGTCTCACCTACTCTTCCTTCTGTTTTCTGCAGTGGGTATCAAACTTCAGCATGCGTAAATTCTGACTCATTAAGTCTAGAATGGGGCAAGGAATTGACATTGTTTGCACATATCTCTAGTGATTCTGATGTCGATGGTCCATATGCAACACTAACAAAGGCAATGTGGTGAATATGCTTGTCTCCGTCTGGTCACATAAGCTAGAAATCTTAGAATCACCCTGGACTCCTCTTGTCTTTCAACCCACGTCCAAAGGTCTGCTGTGTCCTATGGATTGTCCTTCTTTTTTGTGTCCTAAATCAGTCCCTTTCTCCCTATTTCCACTGCTGCTCTCTTCATTCTATTCTAGGTCATCCCAACCTACTCCTTCTTTCTCCTTGGCTTACTCTTGCCTCCTCCTATCTTCTTTCTACCATACCAGCAGAGTGATCTTTCCAAAATGCAAATATCATATGGCTACTATACGTCCCAAAGTTGTCAATGACTCTATTTTAGAGGATAAAGGCTAAACTTCTTAGTATGGCATATTAGGTTGTTGGTAATCAGGCCCCAGCATTTGCATCCAGCTTCACCTCTTTGTCAGTCCCTCATTTCAACATACACTCCAGGAACATCAGGATATCTTTAAGTCTGGGCATGTTTTAGTCCTGTATTCTCTATGCTGTTGCATAGGCTGATCCTTTTGCTTCAATTACTGTTCCTCTTCTTTGGCTGGCTAGATTTTACTCTGTCATCCAGTGAATCAGGTCAAACATTTCCACTTTGGGGAAGCCTTCTATGACCTTTGTTGGCTGAATTAAAGATTTCTGTATAGAACTAGAACTCTGTGTCTATGGATATTACATAGTTTTGATTTTATTGTTTTACTTTTTTCCAAGCTAGAATGTGATTTTCTTGAAAGCTTTGACTGTGTTTTTAATCTCTGTATGCATAGTACCTACCTCAGTGCCTGGTGTTCAGTAGGCGTTTCAAAGATGTTTGAGAATGGATGGCCAAATGTTTTCAAACAACTTGGTAAGACGTTAGCCACATTAGGATTCAAAATCAAGAGGAATGTCCTTCTGTCATGGCCCTTGCAACATCAATGGCTCTCATATCTTAGGGAGGTGTATGTGAAGATCAGCTTATTACCTAGTTGCCTTTTCCCGTGTTCGTTTACCAGATTTAAGTTCCTGGGGTGAGCAAAGAAAGCTGGTGTTCCACTGCTAAAATCAAAAGTCAAGCCTGGCCTCCAAGGTGATTTTAAGATGTGGATATCAAGCCTAATTTGTACCAAATCAAATGGAAATTTCAAGGAAGCTGCTTTCAACTCAATACAAGCAGTTGGGTTGTCTAGAGCTGGGGAGTAGCAAACAAACTTCTTGCCACTAGAACTCACACAGAAGCCAGGCTATTGTAAAAGCAATTCCTGCTTTGGGTGGGAGTCTGGGAGTAAATGACTAACTTTTATGCAAATATTGTTGTACGCATCTCTAGGATATCCTGTTTCTTGTTAAGCATGGTCAATCAGCCAGCATTCAACAGGCATTTATTAAGCAATTGTAAAGAATCTGTAATTGTATAGAAATAAACAGTACACTGTCCTTGTCACAAAGAGACCAGCATGTAAACATACAACTTAGCCTTTAGAAGTCTTGTGCTGGCAATTTATCAAAATTCTCTTTCACATCAAAAGAATAAGAACAGAGAGTTGAGAATCAGTATGAAAGAAACGTCTGTTTCCTGTTGTGAAACAAAAATTCCCTAAGGGGAGGTGACATCTGTAATGTTTTAAGTGAGGGACACCTCATCCTGCATTTTTTTTTTTAAGAAGAGTATTTCAGAGGGAAAGCATGTTCGATTGGTTATGATAAAGGTGCTCCTAGAAAAGACCGTGTTCACAGAACAAGAAAGCTGGTGTGGGTTCTGTCCATGGAACAGGAAAGCCAGGTGGCCTTTTGGTGGAGGGCATTATGGGACGAGCTGCCTCAATGTGGAACTAGTCTTGGGAGAGTCCAGGGAGCAGGGTCAGTGTCTTTCTGTGGGCAGCCCCAACAGAACTATGTGATCAAACGAGGATGGAATTCAGCATAAAAACCACAGCACAAAGAAGCGGGTTAATAGAGAATTGCCTCATCTGTAAGTGAATCCTATTTTAGATTTTAAAACAAAAAAAGTTTTAAACAAAAGAAGTTTAAAACAAAAGAAGTTAGTTTAGGAGCAGGACATTTCTAAGCATTTCCAGTGTTGCTGTCTCCTGGGGGAAGATGTTTTCCAAGTGACCATGGGTACTTCGATGATGGAAGGCAAAAAACTTCTGTTTGCCTGCAACTGGGCCAAAAGGGATGGACGATGCTGTAGCCCCTTGCTAGGGAGGAAGAGCGCTAAAGGAGTGGAAGTAGGGTTCTTCTGAACTCAGGAAAACTCTCAAAAAGACATTATTTTGAAAGGTGGAACTTTAAAAAAAAATTGATAATAAATTTTAACTCTCATTCTTGTCAATACAACAGGATGGGAGTTGGCTCAATGGAATCCTACAGAACAATATTAAGGGCAGTAACTTCCGACTTCCTGTTGAATCCAGAGGGCAGCATAATATTACTCATTCTGTCACTGAACCAGCTAGTGCCTAACAATCAGGGGCCTCTGATTGTTCACCCACTGCCTAGTATCAGGGGCACTTACCTCCCTCTGCTCTCAGGTCACTGCAGCTGCGAAAGAATCTGGGAGTTGAATTCAGCTTCCAGATGAATTATCTGTAAAATACAATCCACTTAATTTAAAGAATTTGCAGCGATTTGGATTATAACATACAATTAAAATTAATCTCCAGCCAGGACGTGGTGGCTCACATCTGTAATCCCAGCACTTGGGGAGGCTGAGGTAGGAGGATTGCTTGAATTCAGGAGTTAAAGACCAGCCTGGGCAACATAGCGTGACCTCATGTCTACTAAAAATAAAAAAAGCTGGCAGGGCACTTTTTTGGTGGTAGTGTACACCTGTAGTCCCAGCTAATTAGGAGGCTGAGGTGAGAGGACCACTTGAGCCTGAAAGATTGAGGCTGCAGTGAGCTATGATTGCACCACTGCACTCCAGTCTGACTGACAGAGCAAGACCCTGTCTCAGAGAAATTATGAATAAATAAATAACTGAACCTCCACAGGAAGCAAATGTGGCATTAGGAATTTGTTATTATCCTACAGATAATAGTCACAAATCAACTTGTCACGAATTACTCAATAAATCCTACAATAGAACTTAGAGGGAGAGCCAAAGATTTCTCTTGCTACTCTTTAGTATGTTAAAATATAAAGGGGTTTTGAGGGTACTATGATGGCATAACAGCCTGATGCTCCTTGTCCATTCTTTCAACGTGGAGCAAGAAGAACTAGAAAGAACTACAGGGACTCCTTAGAGCGTGTGTCTTTGCAATATGATATACCGAGCAGAATAGGTTCAAGATGAGGTTTCTTCTAGAGAAAACACTATGACTGTGCTACTGAATTTTGGTCTGATTTGAGGATAGAGCTTAAGGATCCTATTGTGAAATAAAAAATTATCCTACTAATGATAGATTCTTTAAGTTTTTGGTGTCTGTATGAGCTCTTTCAGGGGAATTTAGGGACATGAGTTTTTCACTCAGGCTGGGATTTCAATTGCCAACCAAACTATCACTTACCTTCTCTGGGCTCCAACTCCTTTATCTCTAAAGGCAAGAGGGTTGAATTGGATGCTTTATTAGATATCTACTTGATCTAAAACTTAGTTATAGGAAAGTTCTTTACTCATTTTTGATGCTGATTCACTTAGCTGTCATACACTCACCTGATAGATTTTTAAGGCTACATACTTATTTGTCAAGCACTATGCTAGGTTAAAGGATAAGTCTATAATGGTGAATAGCACAGTTGTACTTCCAAGGACCTCAAAATACAATGTGTATGTGGAGAGTGAGGAGCAATAATTAATAAAATAAATAACAAGCATAATATAATGCAATGCACACTAATCTATGGGAAGTATAAAGTGCTTTGGAAACTCGAATAAGGGATAGCTTACTTAGTCTTTGGAGGTGGAGCAGATAAAGATGGCTTCTCGGAGAAAATGACATTTAAATTGAACCCTGAAAGGGTTCTGCTGTGCAAGAGAATGAGGAGTTAGGGCTGTAGAGTGGGTTGTATTCAGAGGAAGGCATTTGCACAAGGGCTTAAGGGTGGGGGAGCAAAAAAGCATATCAGCAATGTGCTCATGAAGCAGGAGGGAATTCAGCAAGGAAAACACATCATAGAGAAGGGTGGGGGTATAGCAGGAGACAATTGAAAGTGGAGTGAGGGCAGGTCATGCAGTGAAGCAGGGAGTTTGGATCTTACTTTGAAAATTGGTGGGGAAATGGGAGCTGTTGAAGCAGGGCAGTGAAGTGATCAGTGCTTTGTTTTAGAAAGATCTTTGGCTGCAATATGTAGAAGAGGTTAGGGGCAGGGGCTTTGGCTTGGCTGGGCAACTCTGAGCTGGAGGGTGAGACCAGTGAAGATGCTTTCATTTTTTGACAAGGCCACCAGCTGTGTAATTGGGGGAGTTTTCCAGGCTGGTGGATGTGGATCCTGAGGCTGCGAGCTAGGAGTGACTAATGAGAGGGTACCAGATGCTGCTTTCTAGACTTGGGCCCCCTCTGTGAACACCTCAGCAGGCCAGAGAGGAGCTGCTCGCTGCTTCTTCTAACCTGGGCACTAACTAAGTTGAGCCTCCTATCCAGATTGGGGCTGGCATTTGCAGCCTCACCAGGAGCAGAGAAAGAAGAGCCAACTCCCTTGCAGGCTGATAGGAAGGGGCTGAGGCTCCACAGGACACTATCAGTCAGGATTTGCTCGTTGCCTGGCTGGTGTTCAAATGGGTTCATATGCCCCACAGTTTCTGTCCATACCCTTGGATGACCTTGTTATTCTCAGCTTTTGTTTTGTTGCTTCATAAAATACTTGGACTTTCCAGAAAATGTGCAAACTCCTCCTTTGTTGGAAGAGGACATCTTGGCAATTCTTGCAAGGACTATAGGCCCCTGGAGGAGGGGCCTGTCAAGCACAGAAAGATTCAGAGCTGCAAAGGGAAACGGCTTGGCTTTCTGTCTCAGGGCCCTTCTGAGCTCTAGTAGACAGAAGAAACACATGTGTAAATAACACAAACATTTGGTAGCTGTACCACATCCCACTCATGCTTGGAGACCAGAAAGTTCAGAAGGCATGGTCTGGGCCTGAGGGACAAGAGTTGTCAATCTCTCTATCCAAAGGAATCTATTCTTGTGGCTCTTTTTGGTGTGCTTTAATTCTGGGCCTGAAGCATATCCAGTGGGTGTTAGTGCTTGGGGAGCCTGTGCAAAGCCCGTGGAAGGGCTGTGCTTTCACAGGCATACATTTCACTCTGTAAATGTATCATCTTGGATTGTATTTTGCCTGTCATCACTGTGTATAACTATGTATAACTCTTTCAGTAGGTTGTAATTCGTTGAAAATAGCAAAGGTACTTACCCAATCTGGTTTTCCCAGAAGCACTAAAGCATGGTGCCTTACACCCAGTAGGTGCTCAAGAAGTGCTTCTTGAAATAACAGGGAGTATATGTCTAGGTTTGCTCACTCAACTTTTAAGAGTTTAGTAGGGAGGTCCTAGTTAGGGTATGCTGCCACCATTCACATAATTGAAATGATTGGATTCTAACCTTGGGCATTTTCCTGAAATTGACGAGATCTCAGATATATAACATTTCTGGGGTGCTCCACAGCCATGGGTGGGTCTAGGGAAAGCACAGCCTTATGTATTTGCAATGGCCTTGGAGACCATTCACCGATTATTAATTGTCATATCACAACAATTCACTGGGTGCTCCCCACATGCCAGTCCTCAGTACGAGGTCCTGTATTCAGGACTTTACATCTGTTGTCTTCATTAGTCCTCATTGCAACCTGTGTAAGTCTTATTGCTATTTTTTACATGAAGTTATCTAGGCCTCTGGAGGTTATGTGATTTGCTGAAGGCCAGCTAATCATGCTGGAGCCAGGATTCATGCCTGAGTCTGTCTGATTCCATAGCTCATGCCCATTCTATAGCTCATTACATAGGTTCACTGTTTATGTTAGTCGGGTTGGGTTCTGGGCAGGTGGACCTGTGATTGTGGAAGCTTCACTGAGCCTGGAGGACTGAGGATAGCATGTATGTGAAGGGATTTTTTTCCTGGGAGATGACATAGCAAATGGAAGGCTTCGACAAACTCCAGACTCTCTCCTCCTGGCCCAGGTATAAGAACAGATGGTTGCCAGAACTCCCAGGTATGTCTAGATATGATCCAGAAAAGAAAGAAATGAGATGTGATTCTGGAAGAGGGGCCATTTATGGGCAGGACAATAGAAAGCAATGGTGTGTGTGTGTGTGTTTGTGCGTGTGTTGGGGGAGCAGTTGTTGAGTGCTTATCTCTGGAGCCTCTGGTTAACAGCTGTAGAGGTGTAAACAGCAACCTTGAGAGTTTGGTGAGCTTTTTAAATCTCTGAGAAAAACGACTTGCAGTAGGTGGTTCCTAGTCTCTTGCAAATTGTCACACCTGAGCCACTATGCAAGGAAAAGATCATTTGGGGGACGACAGGAACTACAGTCTATGGAGCAGAGAGACTATTCTCCTGGATGCTTTACCCAGATTTTGAGGTAAGAGGGGAAAAGCAGCAGGGAAGGAGAAGGTCCAGAAGTCAGAAAGCCTAGAAACAAGAATACAATAGTCAGAGTCACAAATTACTTGTGTTAAGTTATTCTGTGTTTTACCTCTGGGTCTTCACAGACCCCTTCCTTCTGGGGTCTCGGGCACATGGAAAAGACAATATTATCAAATGCATTTGAAGTGTAGCACAGTTGTATGAACCTAAGATGTTATTACTGTAATGTAGCAATTTTGTTCTGCCAACAAACCTGATATTTTCTTGTGAACGTGGTCAAGATGTTAAGACATAATCTTCCAAAGTTTATGTTGGAAAAGTAAAAAATGCTGCTCAATGTCACATTCATAATTCCAGTGAAAGTTCTCCTTTCTTCCCTTGCAAGTTCCCCATGGACTATATTTTGGAAGATATAGAACTGAGCAGAGAGCTTTGATTTATCTGTTTTAATTATTTTTTCTTGGTCAGGGAGAAGGGGAATTTTTGTTTAGGAAGGATCTGGAAAACAAAACCCCAATCTAAGTAAACACATTTTGCTGGTGATGTTAGATGTAGTTTTTTTGTTTGTTTGTTTTTGTTTGTTTGTTTGTTTGTTTTAGAAATCTTTGCCATTGACAGAAGAAATGTTGAGGAATTTTGGGGGATCAACATTCCAAAAACATTGAATTGTCTGTTTCTGCCAGCATAGTGAGCATACGTTAATCCCTGTTTCCCTGGCAGGCTTAATTTATCCAGTGAAGCTGTGAGTGGTCACTTTTAGGTATGGTTATTACGTGATTGAGGCAGTCCTGACAGGGAGAAAACAAAAGGATACATTGTGGCCATGCAGCAGAACAAATGGTTATAGCCCTACCTGGCTCCACTATATTCCCCTTAGCAAAATAAATGCTGTGAGAATTGATCTGGTTACAGAGAGACACCTTTTGAGTATAATGGCCCATTCCTGGCTTACCACATACCCTAGACTCACTCAATCTATTTCTCCTTTTTCTCCCCCGCCTTTTTTTTTTTTTGAAAAAGCTCTCAATTGCACTAATGACTGAAAAAACTCAAATTAGTAACTTGGTTTTTGGGAATGTATATTATTTGGTTAGTATCTGTACAACTCATTTAATTGATTTAAATTAAAGAAAATTGCACAAGACTTAACCTTAGAAAATAAATACATTTGAAACAAACCTTTTGATTAAATTTTGGTGGCACTTTTCTAATGGCATCTCTCATTTTGAAGTCTGTTTAAAACTGAACAAACCCACAATTTTGAATGGCAGTAGTTTTGGCAGCCAGAGCTAATTTGGATCGATTCTTATGGTCAAATGTCCATCTGTGGCCTGTGTCTGAAATCTTCCATTTGTCCTCCTTTTCTGCAGAGTAAGTACAATTACTAGCAGACTTCAAACATGGGCTTCAGAGGCAGAAAGCTATGCTTCTGAGGTGTAAAATATCTTGAAATAAGATTTTCTTCAAAGACCACTATGGGTACTTTTTAACCATTCTTTTGGAATCATTAAAATGATTGTTAGCTAAGATACGGATACACAGGAATGGTATTATTAAGTCTCACAGAAGTTTAGATTCTGCTGTGTCAACTTCTGGCCTTATGTTGCTTCGAGTTCAGTGAGAGCCTTTGGACAAAAATGCATCTGTGATGTTGCCAAACCTAAAATCAAAATCAAAATCAAAATTAAAACCTTTTTTGCTTCAACAAATGTCACAAAAAAGTGAAAGGACAGCTCACAGAAGGGGCGAAAAGCTTACAAATCGTATCTCTGATAAGGGATTTGTGTCTAGAATATGTAAAGAATTATTACAACTCAATGATAAAAAGACAAGCCAATTAAAGAAAAATTGGTGGATCATAAGGTCAGGAAATTGAGACCATCCTGGATAACACAGTGAAACCCCATCTCTACTAAAAATAGAAAAAAATTAGCCGGGCGTGGTGGCGGGCACCTGCAGTCTCAGCTACTCGGGAGGCTGAGGCAGGAGAACGACGTGAACCCAGGAGGCGGAGCTTGCAGTGAACCTAGATTGTGCCACTGCACTCCAGCCTGGGTGACAGAGTGAGACTCCGTGTCAAAAAAATGAGCAAATGGCCAGGCGTGGTGGTCACGCCTGTAATCTCAGCACTTTGGGAGGCAGAAGCAGGCAGATCACTTGAGGTCAGGAGTTTGAGATCAGCCTGGCCAACATGGTGAAACCCTGTCTCTACTGAAAAAAAAAAAAAAAAATTAGCTGGGCTTGACGGCAGGTACCTGTAATCCCAGCTCCTCAGGAGGTTGAGGCAGGAGAATTGCTTGAACCTGGGAGGTGGAGGTTGCAGTGAGCTAAGATCTTGCCACTGCACTCCAGGCTGGGTGACGGAATGAGATTCCATCTTAAAAAAACAAAACAAAACAAAACAAAACAAAACAAAACAAAACAAAGCAAAACAAAGGGCAAGTGATCTGAATGAATCAACATTTCTCCAAAGGAGATAGATAAATAGCCAGTAAGCACATGAAAAGGTTAGCTATCATGAAAATGTAAATCAAAATGACAATGAGATCCTACCTAACATACACTAAGTTGGCTATAATAAAAAAGACAAATAACATAAAATGTTGGTGAGGAAGCAGAGAAATAAGAACCCTTATACAATGCTGGTGGGAATGTAAAATGATGCAATTGCTTTGCAAACTAGCCTGACAGATCTTCAAATGGTTAAACATAGAGATTATCATATGATCCAGCAATTCTACTTTTAGGGGTATTCTTAATGAAATGAAAACATATATCCACCAAAAAATTGTACATAAATATTCTTAAATGCTGCTAAACATTTTTCACCATGGCCAAAAAGTAGAAACAACCCTAATGCCAATCAACTGATGAATGGATAAACAAAATGTGATATATCCATACATTGAAATATTATTCTGCCACAAAAAGGAATGACATATTGATACATGCTACAACATCGATGAATTTTAAAAACATTATATTATGCTAAGTGAAATAAGCCAGTTACAAAGGAGCACATATTTTATGATTCCATTTATATGAAATGTAGGAATAGATCGGTGAATTGTATGGTATGTGTTATGTTTCCATAAAGCTCTTAAGAAAAATAATGCATTCATGATGTGTCTCTATGTCCTTTTTTTACCTCCTTTGTTTTGTATTGACTCTTAGAAAAGAAAAGGGATGTATCTTAAAATTAGAGAAAAAACTCATTGAAAATCTTCAAGGGAGGAAAAATACAAGAATTGTGTGTGAAACCCACCAAGGTCAAACTGCTGATTGACTAAGCACAGATAAACCCTGGAGTTGGGTGAGATGCCACAGGGAAATTGTCCTTCAGTGCTTTCTGCTTTTGAGACCAAGGAAAACATATTATGGGAAATGCAACAGGTAGTCCCAGTAATGGCCAAAGCAGGTAGTGCACAGACCAGGAACTGAAAAGAAAAACAGACAGGAAAAGACCCATTTCTAAAGTGCAAATAGCCTTTGAATCTGATGTTTTTGTTCCATCTGGTTCACGGGTGTGTGGTGACTTTCTGTGGACCTGTTTGTCTGTCTCTAGGAGACAAAGAATCAAAGCTCTGCCCACGGCTACTCTCCTTAAAACTACACCTTACTGAAGTTTTTATGTGTCAGCTGCTGCTATAGTGTGTTTGGGATGGAAATTGTTAAAACGAAAATATAACAGAGAGTCTACAGGCTGAGGCAGCATTGGAAATTGTCCCGCCATCCTGCAGAGCATGCACAAAAGAGATGTTTAAAGCAAGGCTTCTTTTTGAAAGCAAACCCTTAAGGGAACATGTTTTAAAATTCTTTAAAAAGTCTTTGTTTGGCACATGAAAGTGAAAACGACCAGAGGGAAGATGAAGTTAGAGGCAGCCAAAGTCTGAACTTCAGGGCAGTCACTTGTTTTCTGTTCCTCCTTATTGTCTTTCTCATTGGATCAGCTACCATTCACTACTTTAGTGATTAATGAGGGAGAAAAAGGAATCTCAGAAGAAAATGGCATAAAATCTCTATCAATGAATTGGATATAATAGCACCAGGTGGATGGCAAAGAAACCATCCAATGGCACAATCAGAAATCTGCTTTAGTTTGGAAGCCCTACTTAGGCTTAAGGCAAAAAATTCAGATTATTGAAGTGTTTGCTCTCCCACCCTCCCTGTTTATTTGGTAGAAGTGTGTATTTAAAGGGCTTAATTGAAAAAGACAAAAACAAAAGCAGTGCTGAGGGAGACTAAAACAGACGTTTTTCAGGGCCAGAGTCCAAAGCCTCCTGCCCTGTGCTTTCTGAATGTGCCTCGTCTATGCTGTGTGTTTGTTGGCATGTTGTTTTATTAATTGGTGCTGGCTTTTCTGCATGCTAATTGTGAGCAGCACATGGAGATATTGATGTTAATTACTGTGTTTTTTTTTTTTTTTTTTTTAAAGCAAAAAACAAACCCCTTCCTGCGTGAGGCACCCTTGGGAATGCACATTTTAAAAAATTAAATTGGTCACTTGGGGTGATCTCTTAAAACATTAACAAAAAATTTAGTTTGGTGTTAACAACTTTTATGCTGTGGATGTTTCTGCAAAGGAATTATCACCAGGACTATAGAAAAGCTAAGTGGCCTATTAAATACTTCTAATGTGCATTGAAATAGTTGACCAAAGATTGAATTTTCATTCTTGGGGAACAGACAGTATCTCACTGCGTCTCATTTCATCCAGAACTCAGAGAAACAGGTAGACAACTCTATCCCATGATCACATTGTCATGTCCACCTTAGGCCTCTGGTGTACCTAGCACCTGCTGATGGGGCATTGATTCTGAAGGGGGATGTAGTGAACGTAGATTCCAGACACTGGCACTTTGACTTAGACAAGCCTTTTAATGCTATTTGAACCATGATTTCCCTTTCTGAAATAAGATTGGATCAGATAAACTCTCATATCCTTTTGAGCTCTCAGATTTCATTGTTCTGTGATTTATATGATGCTGCCTCAGGACTCAGCTGCCATTCTTAGAACAGTTTAGATCTAATCATGTAAATTAAAATATAAAATAGGTAAACTATATAGGACAGGGAAATTATGCTTTTTTTCTCTTTTTAAAAATTTTATTATTATTATACTTTAAGTTTTAGGGTACATGTGCACAATGTGCAGGTTTGTTACATAAGTATATGTGTGCCATGTTGGTGTGCTGCACCCATTATATACTCAATCTATCCTCCCCTCCCCACCCCACAACAGTCCTGGGTGTTTTCCCTTCCTGTGTCCATGTTTCTCTTTGTTAATCCCACCTGTGATGAGAAAATGTTTTGTTTTTGTCCTCGATATTTACTGAGAATGATGTTTCATTTCATCTATGTCCACAAAGCATGAATAATCTTTTTATGGTTCCTATGATTGTTTATGTGTTGTTTTTTTTAATCCAGTCTATCTTTTGGTCTTTGCTATTGTGAATAGTGCCGCAATAAACATACGTGTGCATGTGTCTTTATAGCAGCATGATTTATAATCCTTTGGGTATATACCCAGTAATGGGATGGCTAGGTCAAATGGTATTTCTAGTTCTAGATCCCTGAGGAATCGCCACACTGACTTCCACAATGATTGAACTAGTTTACAGTCCCACCAACAGTGTAAAAGTGTTCCTATTTCTCCACATCCTCTCCAGCACCTGTTGTTTCCTGACTTTGTAATGATGGCCATTCTAACTGGTGTGAGATGGTATCTCATTGTGGTTTTGATTTGCATTTCTCTGATGGCCAGTGATGATGAGCCTTTTTTCATGTGTTTTTTGGCTACATAAATGTCTTCTTTTGAGAAGTGTCTGTTCATGTCCTTCGCCCACTTTTTGATGGGGTTGTTTGTTTTTTTCTTGTAAATTTGTTTGAGTTCATTGTAGATTCTGGATATTAGCCCTTTGTCAGATGAGTAGGTTGCAAAAATTTTCTCCCATTCTGTAGGTTGCCTGTTGACTCTGATGGTAGTTTCTTTTGCTGTGCAGAAGCTCTTTAGTTTAATTAGATCCCATTTGTCATTTTTGGCTTTTGTTGCCATTGCTTTTAGTGTTTTAGACATGAAGTCCTAATAAAAAGTTTTAATTAAGATATAGACCTATAGACACACATATCCACACACATTAAAATAATGTTATTTTCGTTAGCAACTGGTCCTCAAATAACATTGTTTTGCTCAATGTTTTTTCTATAATATTGAGGAAAAATAATCAATTCCTGCAGGGGCCACTCTGTGTAGAGTTTGCACCTTCACCCCATGTCTGTGTGGGTTTCTTTCATGGACTTTTGTTCCCTCCCACATCCCAAAGATGTGCATATCTGGTTAATTGGCATGTCTGAATTGTCCCAGTTTGAGCGAGTGAGTGTGACAGAATGTGAGAGTGCATCCTGTGATGGGATGGCATCTTGTACAGAGTTGGCTCCTGCCTAGGACCTTGACCTTCCAGGATAGATTCTGGCCACCTGAGACTCTAAACTAGAATAAGTACAATGAATAACGAATAATATAATAAATACAAGTTATTGTAAAATGAAAATTCATAAAGTACATGATAATCATACAAATGCACAGCAATAAATGATGCAGTAAGGAAGTGCTCAGTGAGTCATCATATTTGTTATTATTTACTTTTGAACTGCATGGTGGTAAGAGGTAATCCTGACAATTTTCACTTTGCAAACATTTATTCTTTGATTTAACTCACCATCACTACAACTGTCATCACTCACTAATTCACCAAAAATTTGGTAAATGATTACCTGATTTGTTTTTATTAATCTTTCTTAACTGTGTGTATAGCTCACAATTATTTTAATATTTAATATTAGAAGTGCTTTATGTCTTTATTAGAAGTTTGGTGATGTTTTCATGATCAGAAATATGATGTAGTGACTTAACTCTTGTTTAGATCAATTAGCCTATGGTAAAATTGGTATTTTCATATGTCACTTTGCTTGAAGTCATAGTTTCCAAGAACCTATTGATGATGTTAAGTAAGGACTGACTATAATTCAACTGAACCTTGCAGGTAAATTTTCATTGCATTAGCCCAATTGTCTATCATCCTCTTACAAATTTCACCAGCATGCAAAACAAGTAGCCCACAAAAGCCAGCTTCTAGGAATCTCTTTCTCAATTAACAAGCAATTATTGTGCATTCAGTATGTGCTCGCACTGCTCTATGAACTCTAGGGTAATTGAATAAATTTAAAACTTAGTTCAATTAAGAAAAAAACAGTGCTGCTTTCTTTGGGTATGAATTGTGTTCATAATAGGGATTTAGGAAGGAGGAGAAAACAGAAAGTAGTTCCAGTTAGAGAAATCTTCACTGAGTATGTGACACATGAGTTAGACTCCAAAAGTTAGGCAAGGTAAGGGCATCCCAAAAGAAGGATGGGAGAAAGTAACATTAAAAAATAAATGGAGATGATACCAAGCATCTCCACTGAGGAAGTAAGTGGAGGGGGTTTATTGATACAAACAAACAACACTGCTATGGCACATCACCATGGTGTTTAGACTTAAGGCTATGGCTAACATGAATAAGTTGTTTTGAGAAATTACCATGGAGTGTGTGCAGAATGAATCCTCATGCCCTAAAATTATCACCTCTATGGAGCATTCTAGATGTTCCTAGATGGAATTAAAGTGTCCATTGCATGTTCTTCTTCCATGTATTTTATAAGTGTTGGGTTGCAATTAAGATGGTGTTTGTCAAAAAAACCTAAAATATCTGAGCCTGAGGCTGAAAAGGGAGATATAATATACAGAGTGGTCTTTTAAAAACATAAGGCATGTAACACAATATTATTCCTGTGCTAACAACCTTTCAATGGACTGCCCATCTGCATTCTGATATGTAAAAAGCTTGAAAGTCATAACTCATACTTACAACAAGAAAAAGTTGGACACACTGGAAATCAATGACTTTTCATGGACCTGTCAGATAATTGAGGTCTTGGGACAAACTGCCATCATGAAACTTTGAGGGACAAGTACATCCAGAGAGACATATCCAATTCTGTTTACCTCAGGCAAAAGCTGCTGAAACCATAAAGTAGAAGGAACACAAGTAATTTTGGTGGATTGCTAGAGGCTGGACTAATTTGAGAGTGATAAACATTTGTGGGACCATAGCTAGAAAAGGGGATCACATTTTCATGAAATTTGCCTCCAAGAAAGTACCAGGTTCTTATGGTGAATATCTGAGGAAAATCTCTGTGTCTCTGCCAGATGGAGAGGAAGAGCAATCACTGAAAAATATACCCAGAACGTTCTCTGTAACCAAGCCCCATTCTCCAGGGAAAAGGGCTTGCCTTAGCCCTTCTGGGGTAAAGGCATTTCTTACACTTCAGTTTCCTCTAGCTTTCTTACTTGAGTGTAAAACAGGAAGATATAAAGGAGTCAGGGCTTTAAGGAAATAGATTAGAAATCCTGAAATTAGGAAGAAAGTAGTAAGCAGGGGTGGAACAGAGCTATATTTGTGGGAAAACACTGTAAAGATCACAGCTCTGAGATAGGTCAGCCAGAAGACTGGTGAAGTTTAATTGGAGAATTATAGAATGCTCCTTTATACTGCCACACCAATAGAAATCAGTATGCTAAGAGTGGATTATAGTTGAAAAAGCTGCCAGACACAGACTCTTTTTGAGGAAGGGGAGTTCTTAGTGAAATCAAAGTCAAGAGGAGAGACAATAAAAGGACATCACAGGAATTTGAAGCCTCTGGCACCTGTAGCTGCAGCAAGCATTAAACTTGGCCCAACTCCTAGCCAGATTACATAAATTCTTATACTAAAGATTTATTTATTAAGTCCATATTACCTAATACATGTGATACTTTTAACAAAAAATCACAAGTAATGCCAAAGGGCAATAAAAAAACACAGTCTGAAGAGACAAAGCAGCAATCAGAACCAGACTCTGATACAACATAAGATGTTGAAATTATAAAATAGGAATTTAAAATAACTATAATTGATATGTTAGGAATTCTTTTAAAAATAGACAACATAGATGAACATATGTTCATGAGGCAAGCATGCCCACTGCTACCACTTCTATTCAATGTAGTATTTTTTTAAAAATAAAAAAAGACCTAAACGCCCCTCCACTGGCTGCTGCCCCAAACACAACTAGGCATATTGTAATCAAATTACAGAAAACCAAATAAAATTTTTAGCCAGACTAAAAAAAAAAAAGCAAAGCAAACCTAAAAATACAGCACATATATAGAGAAATGATGGTAAGATTTGCAGGACATTGATCATTGGAACACTCATTCATGATAAAAACTCTTGGTTAACAACAAATAGAGGGAACCTTTTAAATTTGAGAAAAAATAATCTACAAAAATCCTACAGCAACATCATACTACTGGTAAGACACTAGAAGTTCTCTTACTTACACTGGGAACAATGCAAGGATATGTCCTCTCACCACTCCTTTTCAACATCATGCTGGAAGTTCTGGCTAATGCAATAAGACAAGAAAAGATGATAACAGGTATACTAATTGGGAAAAAATAAATAAAACTATCGTTGTTTGCAGATGATTTGATCATCTATATAGAAAATCTGAATGACTGACAAAATATTCTCCTGGAACAAATCAGTGATTATAGATATGTTCCAGAATGTAGGGTGAATATAACGAAGTCAACTGCCTTTCTGTGTAACAGCATTGAACAAATGGAACTTAAAAATAAAAACACAATACCATTACTCTAGTACCAAAAAAGAGAGAAACACTTAGATATAAATCTATCAAAATATGTGTAAGGCCTGTATGAGGAAAACTGCAAAACTCAAATGAAGGAAATAAAAGAAGACGAAAATAAATAAATAAATAAATAGATATCCCATAACCATGGATAGTTAGACTCAATATTGTCAGAATGTTATTTTTTTCCAACTTGATGTATAGATTCAAAGCAATCTCAAAAAAATTCCAATAATTTAGTTTGTGGATATTGACAAATTAATTCTAAGGTTTATATGAAATGACAAAATACCCAGAATAGACAACACAATATTGTAGGAGAAAAACAAAATTGGAGGACTGACACAAAAGTAAACATACTTTTATAATATGATTCAGCAATATGATCCAGTTTTTACCTGACATCAAGGCTGACTATAAGGCTACAGTAATCAAGATATAGAATAGAATTGACCAAAGATAGACAAATAGATCTATGGAACAGAATAGAGAGCCTAGAAGTAGACCCACATAAGTATAGTAAACTTCTTTGACAACAGAACAAAGGTAATACAATGGAGTAAAGATAGTCTTTTCAGCAAATTGTGGTGTTCTTCTCAAACATACATGGCACAATCTCCAGGACAGGTCACATGTTAGGGCACAAAACAAGCCTTAAATTTAAGAAGACTAGAATTATATCAAATATATTTGATTTGAAATCTAGAAATCAATAACTAGAAACTAGAAATGGTTTGAAACTAGAAATCAATAACAGGAGGAATTTCAAAAAATTCATAAGTTGGTGGAAATTAAACAACGCGCTCCTGAACAGTTGGTGCATCAATGAAGAATTTAAAAGGGAAATAAAAAACATCTTAAGACAAACTCCCATTCACAATTGCTTCAAAGAGAATAAAATACCTAGGAATCCAACTTACAAGGGATGTGAAGGACCTCTTCAAGGAGAACTACAAACCACTGCTCAATGAAATAAAAGAGGATACAAACAAATGGAAGAACATTCCATGCTCATGGGTTGGAAGAATCAATATCATGAAAATGGCCATACTGCCCAAGGTAACTTATAGATTCAATGCCATCCCCATCAAGCTACCAATGACTTTCTTCACAGAATTGGAAAAAACTACTTTAAAGTTCATATGGAACCAAAAAAGGGCCCACATCGCCAAGTCAATCCTAAGCCAAAAGAACAAAGCTGGAGGCATCACGCTACCTGACTTCAAACTATACTACAAAGCTACAGTAACCAAAACAGCATGGTACTAGTACCAAAACAGAGACATAGATCAATGGAACAGAACAGAGCCCTCAGAAATAATGCCACATATCTACAACTATCTGATCTTTGACAAACCTGACAAAAACAAGAAATGGGGTAAGGATTCCCTATTTAATAAATGGTGCTGGGAAAACTGGCTTGCCATATGTAGAAAGCTGAAACTGGATCCCTTCCTTACACCTTATACAAAAATTAATTCAAGATGGATTAAAGACTTACATGTTAGACCTAAAACCATTAAAATCCTACAAGAAAACCTAGGCAATACCATTCGGACATAGGCATGGGCAAGGACTTCATGTCTAAAACACCAAAAGCAATGTCAACAAAAGCCAAAATTGACAAATGGGATCTAATTAAACTCAAGAGCTTCTGCACAGCAAAAGAAACTACCATCAGAGTCAACAGGCAACCTACAAAATGGGAGAAAATTTTTGCAACCTACTCATTTGACAAAGGGCTAATATCCAGAATCTACAATGAACTCAAACAAATTTACAAGAAAAAAACAAACAACCCCATCAAAAAGTGGGCAAAGGACATGAACAGACACTTCTCAAAAGAAGACATTTATGCAGCCAAAAAACACATGCAAAAATGCTCATCATCACTGGCCATCAGAGAAATGCAAATCAAAACCACAAGGAGATACCATCTCACAGCAGTTAGAATGGCCATCATTAAAAAGTCAGGAAACAACAGGTGCTGGAGAGGATGTGGAGAAATAGGAACACTTTTACACTGTTGGTGGGACTGTAAACTAGTTCAACCATTGTGGAAGTCAGTGTGGCGATTCCTCAGGGATCTACAACTAGAAATACCATTTGACCCAGCCATCCCACTACTGGGTATATACCCAAAGGACTATAAATCATGCTGCTATAAAGACACATGCACGTGTATGTTTATTGTGGCACTATTCACAATAGCAAAGACTTGGAACCAACCCAAATGTCCAACAACAATAGACTGGATTAAGAAAATGTGGCACATATACACCATGGAATACTATGCAGCCATAAAAAATGATAAGTTCATGTCTTTTGTATGGACATGGAAGAAACTGGAAACCATCATTCTCAGTAAACTATCGCAAGGACAAAAAACCAAACACCGCATGTTCTCACTCATAGGTGGGAATTGAACAATGAGAACTCATGGACACAGGAAGGGGAACATCACACTCCAGGGACTGTTGTGGGGTGGGGGGAGGGGGGAGGGACAGCATTAGGAGATATACCTGATGCTAAATGAGGAGTTAATGGGTGCAGCACACCAACATGGCACATGGATACATATGTAACAAACCTGCACATTGTGCACATGTACCCTAAAAGTTAAAGTATAATAATAATAATAATAATAATGATAAAAGACAAACAAAAATGGAAACACCACATACCAAAAGCTTATGAAATGCAGCAAAAGCAGTAAGATCAATGTTTGTAGCAATAAATGACTATGTCAAAAAGAAGAAAGAGCTCAAATAACATAATATTAGTCCTTAAGGAAGTAAGAAGAGAACAAACTAAGACCAAGGTTAGTAGAAGGAAGGAAATAATAAAGATTAGAGCAGAAATAAATAAAATATAGAGTAAAAGAAATAGAAAAAATAAAAAAACTCAGTTGGTTTTTTTTAGGGTTAAACAAAATCAACAAATGTTTAGCTAGACCAAAGAAAAAAGGAAGACTCAAATAAATTAAATTAGAATGAAAGAGGAGACATTACAACTGAGACAGCAGAGATATCAATGATCACAAGAGACTATGATGAACAGTTATAGGCCAACAAATAGGATAAACTAGAAGAAATGCATAAATTCCTAGAAATATACAACCTACCAGGACTGAATCATGATGAAATAGAAAACCCGAACCACCAATAATTAAATCAGGAGATTGAATCAGTAATAAATAGTCTCATATGAATGAAATGCCCAGTATCTAATGGCTTCAACTGCTTAATTCTACCAACATTTAAACATAAACTAATACTAATGTTTCTCAAACTGTTTAAAACACTGAAGAGAAAGAAATACTTCCAATATCTTTTTACAAGGCCAGCAGTACCCTGATACCAAAGCCAAACAAGGCCATTACAAGAAAAGAAAATTACAGGTCAATATTCTTGATAAACATAGATGTAAAGCTCTTCAACAAAATACTAGCAAACCAAATTCAACAACACATTAAGAGGGTCATCTACTATTATCAAGTGGGATTCATCCCTGGGATACAAGAATGGTTCAACATACACAAACCAATAAATGTGATAGACCACATTAAGAGAAAGAAGGACAAAAACTGTATGACCACCTAGTTAGATACAGAAAGAGCATTTGACAAAATTCAACACCTTTTCATAATAAAAACTTCCTAAATAAGATGCAGAAGGAATGTACCTCAACACAATAAAGGCCATCTATGAGAAGCCTACGTTGAGCTTTATGCTCAATGGCAAAAATTTGAAAGCCTTTCCTCTAATATCAGTAACAAGATGAGGATGTCCACTGTTACCAGTTCTATTCAATTCAGTATTGAAAGTCCTTGTCGGAGCAATTAGGGAAGGAAGAAGTAAAAGGCATCCAAATAGGAAAGGAAAAAATGAAATTGTCACTGTTTGCTGATGACATGATCTTATATATGGAAAATCCTAAAGACTTTACCAAAAAACTGTTAAAACTAAAAAAGAAATTTAGTAAGTTGCAGGATACAAAACAATACACAAAAATCATAAGTGTTTCTATACACCACCAAAAAACTGTCTGCAAAAAGAAATCAAGAGAACAACCCTTTTTACAACAGCTACAAAAATAAAATGGAATACTTAGGAATAAATTTAATTAAGGAGATGAAAGACCTGTACACTCAAAACTGTAAGATATTGATGAAGAAAATTGAAGAAGACACAAATAAATGGAAAGATAACTCATGTTTACAGATTGTAAGAATTAATATTGTTAAAATGTTCATACTACCAAAGTGATCTGCAGATTCAATGCAATCCCTATAGAAAAACCAATGAAATTTTTCATAGAATAAGTGATTCCAAAATACGGACGGAGCGATAAACCCTCAAATAGCCAAAGCAATTGTAAGCAAAAAGTACAAAGATGGAGGCATCACATCACATGATTTAAAACTGTACTGCAAAGCTATTGTAATTAAAACAACACAGTACAGGCAAAAAAAAAAAAAAAAAAAAGACAGATTGACCCAACAGAACAGAATGGACATCCCAGAAACGTACCCATGCATTATGGTCAGTTGATTTTTGACAAAGGTGCCAAGAATTAACAATAGGAAAAGAATAATCTCTTCAATAAATGGTGCTGGGAAAACTGGATACTCACATGTAAAAGAATAAAATTGAGCCCTTCTCTCACCATATATACAAAAATAAAATGGATTGATGACTAAAATGTAAGACACAAAACTGTAATTTAATCTAAGAAAATAAAGGAGAAAATCTCAGTGACATTAGTCTGACAATGATTTCCAGGATATGACCCCAGAAGGGCAAGCAACAAAAGCAAAAAGAAACAAATGGGATTTCATGAAACTAAAAATCTTCTGTGTATCATAGGAAACAATTAACAGATTGAAGAGACGACCCACATATTGGGAGAAAATATTTGTATGCTATATATCTGATAAAGGGTTAATATCCAAAATATATAAGGAACTCAAACAACTCGATAGCAAGAAAACAAAAATCCCAACTAAAAAGTGGATAATGGATTTGAATAGCCATTTCTCGAAAGAAGACATACAAGTGACCAACAAAGATATGAATAGAAGCTATCATGGCTAATTATTAGAGAAATGCAAATTAAAACCACAATGAGATACTATTTCACACACATCAGAATGGTTATTACCCAAAAGATAAAAAATAAGTGTTGATGAGGATGTGGAGAAAAGGAAACCCTTGTACATTGTTGGTGAGAATGTAAATTAATGCCACCTGATATAGTTTGACTCTGTGTCCCCACCCAAATCTCATGTCGAATTGTAATTCCCAATGTTGGGGGAGGGATCTGATGGGAGGTGATTGGATTATGGGGGCAGATTTCCCCCTTGCTGTTCTCATGTTAGTGAGTGAGTTCTCATGACATCTGGTTGTTTGGAAGTGTGTAGCACCTCCCCCTTCACTCTCTCTTTCTCCTGCCGCTACGTGAAGACATGCTTGCTTCCCCTCACCCTTCCACCATGATTGTGAGTTTCCTGAGGCCTCCCCAGCCATGCCTCCTGTACAGTCTGTGAAACTGTGAGTCAAATCTATTTTCTTTATAAATTATCCAATCTTAGGTAGTTCTTTATAGCAATGTGAGAAGAGATTATTGCAGAAAGTTGGTGCAAGAGAAGTGGAGTATTGCTATAAAGATACCTGGAAATGTGGATGCAACTTAGAAACTGGGTAAAAGGCAGAGGTTGGAATAGTCTGGAGAGCTTAGAAGAACACAAGAAAATGAGGGAAAATTTGGAATTTTCTAGAGACTTGTTGAATGGTTGTGAGCAAAATGCTGATAGTGATATGGACAGTGAAGTCCAGGTGGAGGTGGTCCCAGATGGGGATGAGGATCTTATTGGGAATCAGAGTAAAGGCCACTCTTGCTATGCTTTAGCAAAGAGACTGGAAACATTGTGCCCCTGCTCTAGGGATCCGTGGAACTTTGAACCTGAGGGAGATTTGGGATGTTGGGCAGAAGAAATTTCTAAGCAGCAAGCATTAAAGATGTAACCTGGTGTTTCTAAAAGTGTATGCTCATATGCTTGAAGAAGGAGATGGTCTGAAATTGGAACTTATATTCAAAAAGGAAGCAGAGCATAGAAGTTTGGAAAATTTGTGACCTGAGCATGTGGTAGAAAAGAAAAGCCCATTTTCTGGGAATAAATTCAAGCTGGCTGCAGATATTTGCATAAATAAAGAGGAGCCTAATGTTAATAACCAAGACAATGGGAAAAATGTCTCCAGGGCATTTCAGAGAACTTCTCAGTAGCTTCTCTCATCACAGGCCCAGAGGCCTAGGATGACAAAATTGTTTTGTGGGCCAGGCTCTAGGCCCTGCTGCTCTGTACAGCCTTGAGACATGGCATCCTGTGTCCCAGCCACTCCAGCTCCAGCCATGGCTAAAAGGGGCCAAGGTACAGCTCAGGCTGTGGCTTCAGAGGGTGCAAGCCCTAAGCCTTGGCAGATTCTATGTAGTGTTGGGCCTGCAGGTGAACAGAAGACAAGAGACAAGAGTTGGAGGCTTGGAAGCTTCTGCCTAGATTTCAGAGCATATATGGAAAGATGTGGATGTCCAGGCAGAAGTCCATGGAGAACCTTTACTATGGCAGTGTGAAGGGGAAATTGTAGGGTTGGAGCTCGTACACCAAGTCCCCACTGGGGCACTGCCTAGTGGAGCTGTAAGAAGAGGGCCACTGTTCCCTAGACCCCAGAATGGTAGATCCACTGACAGCTTGCACTATGTGCCTGGAAAAGATGCAGAAACTCAATGCCAGCTCGTGAAAGCAGCCATGGGGGCTGTAACCTGCAGAGCCACAGGGTTGGAGCTTCCCAAGGCCTTGGCAGCACAGCCCTTGCATCAGTGTGGTCTGGATGTGAGGCATGGAGTCAAAGGAGATTAGTTTGGAGCTCTGAGATTTAATGACCACCCTGCTGGGTTTTGTACTTGCATAGGGCCTGTAGCCCCTTTGTTTTGGCCAATTTCTCCCTTTTGGAATAGAGGCATTTAACCAATGTCATACCCCAGTTTTATCTTGGAACTAACTTGTTTTTTATTTTTTTAGGCTCATAAGCAGAAGGGACTTGCCTTGTCTCAGATAAGACTTTGGACTTGGACTTTTGAGTTAATGCTGGAATGAGTTAAGACTTTGGAGGACTGTTGGGAAGGCATGATTGTGTTTTGAAATGTGAGAAGGACCTGAGATTTGGGAGGGGCCAGGGGCAGAATGATATGGTTTGGCTCTGTGTCCCCACCCAAATCTCATGTTGAATTGCAATTCCCAATGCTGGGGGAGGAACCTGGTGGGAGGTTATTGGATCACAGCAATGGATTTCCCCTTTGCTGTTCTTGTGATAGTGAGTTCTCACAAGATCTGGGTGTTTAAAAGTGTGTAGCACATCCCCTTTTGCTCACTCTCTGATGCTGCCCATGAAGATGTGCTTGCTGCCCCATTCACCCTTCACCATAATTGTGTTTCCTGAGGCCTCCCCATCCATGCCTCCTGTAGAACCTGTGGAACTGTGAGCCAATTAAGCCTCTTTATAAATTACTCAGTCTCAGGTAGTTCTTTATAGCAATGTGAGAACAGACTAATATACTGCCATTATGGAAAACGTTATAAAAGTTCCTCAAAAAGATAAAAGCAAAACTATCATATGATCCAGAAATTCCGCTTGTATTTACTCCAAATATTTGAAATTACTTTGTCAAAGAGATGTCTACACTCTCATGTTTATTGCAGCACTATTAACAATAGCCAAATTTTGGAATCAATGTAAGTGTCCATCGATAGATGAGTGGATAAAGAAAATATGGTACATATACACAATGGGATTCTATACGGCCTTTAAAAAGAAGGAAATTGTCATTTGTGACAAATTGATGAAATCGGAGAACATTATCCTAAGTGAAATAAGCCAGACCCAGAAAGACGATATTGCACTGTTCTCACTTATATGTGGAATCTAAAATGTTTGAATTCATGGAAGCAGAGAGTGCAATGATATCTGTAGAGGATGGGGTTGGGGGAAACGGGGACACGATAGTCAAAGTGGACAAAATCTCAGACATGAGAAATAAGGTTTTTTTTTGAGAATTGTTACATAGCATTGTGAATATAGTTAATATTAGTGTGCCGTACTATTCTAAAATGCTGAGAGTTAATTTCAAATTTTCTCAACACAATGAATAATACATATTTGAGATGACGCATAGGTTAATTAGCTTGATTTAATTATTCCACATTTTATCACAAATTGGTAACATCACTTTGTACTCCATAAATATATGCAATTATAAATAATTTGAAATTTAAAAAATTGTGATTGAATAATTGGATATCCACATTTGAAAAAGTGAATCTGGACATAGACCTTACTCTTCGCAAAAATGAACTCAAAATAGGTTACAGACTGAAATGTAAAATATAAAACTGCTAGGAAATAGCATAGGAGAAAACCTAGATGAACTTGGTTATTTCAATGTAATATTCATATTAGATACAGCACCAAAGACAAGAGCCATGAAATAAATAATTGGTAAACTGGACTTCGTTAAAATTAAAAACTTCTGCCCTGCAAAAGGCAATATCAAGAGAATGAGAAGACAAGCTGCAGACTGGGAGAAAATATTTGCAAAATACATGTCTGATAAAGGACTGTTATCAAAAATGTACAAAGAACTCTTAAAACTCCACAGTAAGAACTCAAATAACCCAATTTATGAAACGGTTAAAAGACCCTGACAGACACCTCACCAAAGATTTACAGATGGTAATTAAGCATATGAAAAGATGTTCCTCATTACAGATCATCAGGGAAATACAAATTAAAACAACAGTGAGATACCTTTGCATACTTATTACAACGGCCAAAACCCAGAACACTAAACACCAAATGCTGACTGGGCTGTGGAACAACAGAAACTCTCATTCATTGCTGGTGGGAATGCGAAATGCTATGGCCACTTTGGAAGACAATTTGGAGGTCTTACAAAACTAAAAATACTCCTACCATATGATCCAGCAATAGTGCTCCTTGCTATTTATCCAAAGGAGTTGAAAACTTATGTCCACACAAAAATCTGCACACAGATGTTTATAGCATGCTTTTTTTTTTTTTGTATTTGCTAAACCTTGGAAGCAACCAAGATAGCCTTCAGTAGGTAAGTAGATAAACTGTGGTACCTCCAGGCAATGGAATACTTTTTAGCAATAAAAAGTATCACTAGTTGAAAAAAGAAATCTGAAAAGACTACATGCTGTATGACTCTAACTATATGACATTCTGGAAAAGGAAAAAGTATGGCTACAGTAAAAAGATTAGTGGTTGCCAGGGATTGGGGGTGGGAGGTGGGGGAGAGGGAGGAATAGATAGAGCACAGATGTTTAAGTGAGTGAAATTACTTTATGTGATAGTGTAATTATGGATACAAGTCATTGTATATTTGTCCAAACTCAGAGAATGTGCAGCACCAAGAATTAACACTGATGTAAACTATGGACTTTGGGTTATAATGTGCCAGTGAAGGTTTATCAGTTGTAACAAATGTACCACTCCAGCGGGGGAGGCTGATAATGGAGGAGGCTTTGCATGTGTGCAGCAGAGGGTATATGTGAAATATCTGTACCTTTCTCTAAATTTTGTTGTAAACCTAAAACTTCCCTAAAAAATAAAAGTTATTTAAAATGTTTAACAACAACGGAAAGATTTACCCTCCCAATGGTGACAAAAATCTTATTTTAGACCTTCTTCAACTACAGCAGAGAAAAGAAAACTCAAGTCACACTCAGCAGACTATCCATTTACACTTTCATTTTCTGCCTCTAGGCAGGGACTGAATCTACTTTGCCTTTCTATTCCCAGGATCTAGCACAATATTTGCCACATAGAAGGTCCAAATAAGCTTTTATTCCATTCAGTTGCTAGTGCATGCACATGTGCAGAAGTCTTTACAGACTATCCTGCCTCCCAGCTGAGGGAGATCCTTAGATTGGAAAGACTCTGGAGACCTTTCTTGGGCAATCTACAATAGAATTCAGTTTCTGAGCAAGATCTTTAAATGGTTTAGGAAAATCCAGCTTTGCTTCTTCTCAGCCTTCTAAAACTATCACATGCTAAATTTCAGTATCACTTCTTGGCATAGCGTGAGTATATTCATTCCAGCATTCTTTTTTTGCTGCTGAAACGTAAAAAAATGTCTCTTTTAAGTGATAATAAACTGCCTCCCAATTTCTCTAAGAAATTTTCATGTTCATTTTAAGTGTGTAGGTAAAACCAGCTACCTGTCATGGGGTTGGTCACAGATAAAGCACCTCCCTGTTTCAGCATAGAAAAAGCTAGCAGTAAACATCATTTTCCCATCACATTGTAGAGCCCTGTTACTGCTTTCAGGGGAGCGCCCCTCTCAAATGGCAGCTTTTTGGCTCCATATTTGCCCCTGAAAGGCCCACTGACCCCATGAAAGCTGTTACTTTTTATAATCCCAGATGATCAGATTCTGTTAAAATCTAACCAATAGGCAATTCCGGCATTAGAACAAATTCAGTTCTCAGAGTTGCTAGATTCTTTATTTCTAGTCCACTTCATTCTCCAGCTCAGGAGCAATGATCTTTGTAAAGTGTCTTAAGAGCCTTAGAGTAAATAAAAAATGATAAATGTTGACCTACCTGGTCTCTTTCCAACCCTAAAATTCTATGATTCATTTCTTCTTAAGGCCTCACATTTTCAAGGCCCAAAGAGGTTTAAATAACAAGCCAATGTAAATAGCAGGTAATGGGCCCTGATAAGTGTCCTGAACTGAAGGAATAGCTAAAGGAAAAAAAAAGTAAGAAAATGAAATACAATGGGAAATATCTTTATAGTTGCCATCAGAGACGGTAGGAAGCCTCAAAAACTGCCGTTGAGAGCAACTCAAAACTAAGCAGGCTGTTAGCAACAACAAGCAGATATCATTTACTGCCTTCCCCAAACTGTTCTTTCAGAAAGTCGATAGTTGTAACTTCACCATTCCAAGCGTCATGATGAGGCATTAGGCAGCCAGCTGTCCCTGGCACACTATGCTATCAAGACCTGGGTTTGCTAAAAGCGCGTAGATTGTCAGCAGCCCACGGGTGAGTTGTATTCTGACCAAGCATTCAGCCTGGCAATAAGAAATGCATTTTCATTTTTCCTCCATCACAAAAGGAAGTTTCACCTAGAAATTGGACAAAACAAAAAAGTCAAATCTATTTTTGGCTACTGGAGTCTTCCCACAGCTTCCTTGTCTTTCCTCAAGCCGTCTTCCTGGTCAGTCTTCCCTTTAGATATTCTCAGACGCATAGCTAACATTGTCATTCTACCTTTTTGCACCTGCTGAAAATAAAATTGTCCACCAACAGCTTGAACAATGTCTCTGAAGTTCCCATAACATGCTTTCTTTGCCATACTTCCTGCTTCCGTTTTCCTGAACCTTTCACACTCAGAATCTATAACTAATACCTCATATTTGGGGACAACTTTTATTCTTGGCTTTTTATTTTCCTCCATTGTCTTTTTCCTTTTGTAGATATCGCCCAAGGTGCTCACCAATGGTCAGCACTGATAAAACTCAATAAAAGTAGTAGTAAAACTGTCCACTGTTTACATTAAAAATGTTCATACCAGAAGCCAGGCTGTGCAGAGGGTACAAGAATATTTTTTTTTTTCCTTCCCTGTCAGGTTGAAATGGAAACAATGGCCTTTGAAAACAGGCCTTTTGCATGCTGGTCCATGTTTTTACTTAGAATTTTCACTGTGACATCTAGAATATTGAGTATTTTCCTGTCATAATTTTTATTTAAAGAACTAAAAAGTATAATGAGCAATATTCATTTGGCAACTGATATGAAGTGAGTTTCTAAATTCTGTTTTTGATTGAATAAAGCAATTTTTTTTTTTTGCAATTTTTTGGTGCAATACACACTCAAAGGGCTAATGTGCTTGGTGTTTAATCTGCTGATATTATCTATGTTGCTCTGTTTTATCCTTTAGTATGTGTCTTTGGGTCAGGGAGAGCATGATGTTCTGTCTTCCAGCTTTCTAAGTTTTATTTCCCAAAGCGCCAAAGAGTAAATAACTTAGAAGAAGAGAAAAGGCTGCCACAGTATCTTACTAATGAAGAGGATATTGCCTGTTTTCAGAATGTTCTTCACAATAAGATACATCAGATTAAGTGTGCCATTTCTCAATAAGCATATAAATACAGCTTGGCCTTATTAATCCTATAAAAACAGCAACACAGTCTTCTCATATGCTATCTTTCTTCCTTTCAGTTTCCAGTCTTCAGTGCATAATAACATTGTATACATATCTGTCCTTTCATGAGGCCAATTTATTCCCTATTAATTAACCTCAATGCTAATTAGTTTATTTGAGCTGTACTGGTAGAGTTTACAGAAAATAACAACATATCCATTATGTCAGCAATCAAAGCAAAACAAGATTGGGATGATGCCAGTGATCAAAGCTCATCAGCGAGATTCAGGGACAAGGAGAAGAAGGTGTTTTGACTTCAAAAGACTTTTCATGATAGTATTAGCAGTCATTTACTTATTTTAAAGAGCTATTTCAGAAGCAATCATCTGAAGAATAAAATGAAGGGGGAAGCTTTAGCTTTACCCAGTGTCACTTTACCTTGATCCTTCAAGCCATTCAACCTCCATTCCTCCCAAAACACTGAGCCTGGAGACTGGTGGAATTGTTTGAGTTAGAAATGTCCTGATTTGTCTGGAGTAGAAAATTAAAAAAAAAAAGATGACTGCTGCTCACTTTTGCTGAGGACTCAACAGTGGCAGGCAGCTTTTTAGAGAAACTCCTTCCCCTGGTAAGACTTACAAAACGCTGATGTTTAAGCAGGTTTATGTAATCAATAAGGTGATAGTACCTAATAGTCTGAGGTCAGCCTGCAGTTCCTTCCCAGTGTAGCGTGGGGTGGAGCAGGGAACTATAGCAATTACTTTTGAAATCCTACTCTTCTTAAATACTCCATATATCACTAGCCATCCCCAGATATCAATGTTACCAATGTCAAGTACTTATCACCCCACTAAATTCCACAAGGCAAACAGGAATAGTAGAAAGTATGGTCTCTACTGATCTTGACTGGGTAAACAGCAATTAGAAGTGTGTGTGTGTGTGTGTGTGTGTGTGTGTGTGAAGTAGTGCTATCTCATATCCTTGATTTTGGTCCCCCCATCTATATACTCCCGTTTCTAATATCCCTAGAGATATTCCTTCTAGATTGCCTCCTCCACACTTATCCAGCTACAAACATTGATTATTCAGAGCAGTGCAGCACACACAAGCCAGATGAACAGCCAGAGAGTGGGGGAATTTCAGACACAAATCATATTCCTCTGAAGTAGCCTAATACTTATACTTTCACATTGTACGGTCAGCATAGCTCAGATTTAATTAAAGCACTCAATCGCACCATTACGAGATTTGGTGACAGCTCAGGTATAAATATATTAAGCACAATTCTTCGCAGGCCCAGCTTGTCAGCACTCTCCTTAAATGCCTTTTTGTCTTCTCTAGCCTTTTTCGAAAGCCCTGAACTTTTAGCTTATGAATGATTAGTACCTATACACTTCCACCTCCAGTTCCTAAGTTAAATTACTGTCTTCAGCCTTTCTCTGGATTCCTCAGGAGTAATACATCTCTTCCATTGGACCGTAATTTTTCCATTTTAACTTTATCCAAAACTGCATTGACATCTCAACCTCCTTCCTCATAGCTGACTTCTTTATATCTCCTCTGTCACTGGCATGGATATAAGTTTTCTGTCTCTCCATGTATCTTATTTTCTCCATATTATGCTCTTATTGCTTAGTTCCATAGTTTCTCACTACAGCGTCATTCTCTGTGGTTCTTTAGTTTCTATTGAAATTCTCTTTCCTCATTCATTTATTTAAAAAATAGTTTTTGAGTACAACCTCTGTGCCAGGATCTGTCCTGGGGGCTTGAGGTACTTCAGTGAACAAAACAGACAAAGATCTCTGCTCTTGTAGGACTTACATTCATTCTAGCAGCTGGAGTAAAAAATTTAAAAAATGAAACTCTTAAGTGTTACCATATTGTGGTTAGTACCTTAGGAAAAAAGAAGTAGAGAGCGGTAAGGGGAACAGGAGCATGGTGGGGATCACCACATGGAGAAAGACTTGCATTTGGTGAGGGAGATAGCTCAGTAGACATCTTGGGGATTAGCAACTGAGATGAAGAAACAACCAGCTGGATCAAAGGCCTGCAGGCAGAAGAATGCTTGGCCTTGCCTGGAACGTTCACAGAGAAGAAGGTGGTCCCTGTAGCCAGAGCAGTGTGAATGAGGGAAAAAAAGGGAGTCATTGACTCCTCTTGAAAATCACCTGCCTTCTCTACCCGCTGATGGATCAGTGTCTCCCGCTCGAAGTCGAATCATATCCCTTTAAAACCTCACAATACACATCTATGTCTAGGTAGCTCCCATACATATAAAAAAGTAGCTGCTGATTAGTGGGAATGTAAATTGTACAGCCATTCTGGAAATCGGTATGAAGGTTCCTTAAAAAATTAAAAATAGAAGTACCATGTAAGAAACAACATCAGGGCCGGGCGCGGTGGCTCATGCTTGTAATCCCAGCACTTTGGGAGGCCGAGGCGGGCGGATCACGAGGTCAGGAGATCGAGACCACCGTGAAACCCCGTCTCTACTAAAAATACAAAAAATTAGCTGGGCGTGGTGGTGGGAGCCTGTAGTCCCAGCTACTCGGAGAGGCTGAGGCAGGAGAATGGCTTGAACCCGGGAGGCAGAGCTTGCAGTGAGCCGAGATTGCGCCACTGCACTCCAGCCTGGGCGACAGAGCGAGACTCCATTTCAAAAAAAAAAAAACAGAAACAACATCAGTATCTCAAAGAGATACCCATGCTTCTGTGTTCACTGCAGCATTATTCACAATAGCCAAGATGTGGAAACAAACTAACTGTTCATCAATAGATGAATGGGTAAAGAAAAACACACTGTAATATTGCTCAGCTGTAAAAAGAAGGAAATCCTGCCATTTGTGATGACATGAATGAAACTGGAGGTCATTATGCTAAGTGAAACAAACCAGACAGAAGAACAAACACTGCATGATCTCATATGTGGAATCTAAAAAAGTCAAGCTCATAGAAACAGAATAGAATGGTGGTTGCCAGGGGCTGGGAGTTGGGACGGAGAAAACGAGGATGTGCTGGTCAAAGGGTAAAATCTTGCAGTTTTATAAGTTCTGGGTTTCTAAAGCACAGCATGGTGACTCTAGTTCACAAGTTTTTTTTTTTT